>NW_018221039.1:0-3942 GCF_001263595.1 Phalaenopsis equestris
ATTTAAGGATCTCCTTAAAAAATGTCCATACCATGTTTTACCAGATTGATTAATAATTTAAACTTTTTTATAATGGATTAGTAGGATCACTTAGATCTATTATAGATGCTGTTGCAGGTGGATCATTAATGTCAAAACTTTTTAATGAAGCATACTCTTTAATAGAAGAAATAACTACTAACAATTTTCAACGACCCTCTGAACGGGTAAATCCTAAGAGACTAGCTAGTATTTATGAATCTGATGCAATGTCTATTTTAACATCTCAAATTGCTGCTATATCGAAAAAGATTGATCAAATTGGAGTGAACTATTCTCAAATACCACCCGTATTAGAGGAAAACTCACTAGGGCAGATAATTGATACTCAATCATCTTATGAAACTTTAAATGTTATTAATAATCGAAATAACAATCTTTATTCTAACTATTACAATCCTGGATGAAAAAAATCACTCTAATTTTAATTGAAATAATTATAACAATTCATTGAACCCCTCAGCAAATTTAAATAATCAAAGAAATCCTAATTACCGACCTTATTATCCTTCTGAATTTAACTCTAACCCTAACCCACAAGTTAAGGAAAAGAAGTTGACGATGGAAGAAGTAATGTTGAATATGGGAAATCAAGTACAAAATTAAGGGGCTGCTATTAGGAATATTGAAAATCAATTAGGACATATTGCTACTGCACTTAGTAACAGACATTTAGGAAATCTTCCGAGTACTGTGGAAGTTAGTCTTAAAGATCAAAATAATGAGCAAATTAAAGCTATTCAATTATGAAATGGAAAAAAAGTTGAAACAAGAATCCGAAGAGAAACTGAATTTGATGAGGAGAAGGAAGAGATTGAAAGTGACCATAATGAAAATGAAAGAAGACAAGTTCCTTAAGAAAAATAATTACCTCTATTTCCTTAACGACTAAAGCAAAAAAATAAAGACAAATAATTTACAAAATTTTTGGAAATCTTTAAAAAGTTAACAATAAATATTCATTTCATTAAGACTTTGGAACAAATGTCAAGTTATGTGAAATTTATGAAAGATATACTAAACAAGAAAAAAAAGTTTGCAGATCATGAGACCGTTGCACTCAGTGAAGAGTGTAACACTATTATTCAGAAAAAACTTCCTAAAAAAGTTAAAAGATCCTGATAGTTTTACTATACTTTGTGCAATTGGTGAAAAGTTTTTTGGAAAAGCTTTATGTGATTTATGAGTGAGTATCAATCTTATGTCTTTATCGATTCTTAAACGTTTAGATTTAGGAGAGATTTTCCCTACTATTATAACTCTTCAGTTAGTTGATCGATCAATAACTTATTCTAAAGGAGTTATAGAAGATGTATTAGAAAAAGTTGATAAATTTATTTTTCCTGTAGACTTTATAGTATTAGATATAGAGGAAGATAAAGAGATTCATATTATTTTGGGGAGACCATTTCTTACAATAGGGAGAGCTATGATAGATGTGCAAAAAGAAGAATTAATAATGAGAGTGAATAATCAAGAAATAACATTTAATATTGCAAAACTATGAAATATCCTGCTATAGAAAAAGATAATAAATAATTTAGGACGGAAGTTATTGATTATCTAAGTAATGAGCAATTTAAGAAAGAGTTTGAAGAAAATTAAGACAAGAAGAATTTAGTGAGAATGAGAAGAAATAAAAGAAAAAAATCTTAGATTATATTCACGACAAATTTGAAACTTTAGATTTATTGGAAAATGTAATAAAAATCTTATTTCTTCAAGTATTAAACCACCTGAACTTGAACTGAAAATATTACCTGCCCATTTAAAATATGTATTTTTAGGCGATTCATCTACATTCCGTGTTATTGTATCTTTTGAGTTAACTGAAATTCAAGAAAATTAATAAAAATGTTGAAATGTTATAAAAAGGCTTTTAGATGGACTTTATAATATATTAAAGGAATTAGCCCTTCAATTTGTATGCACAGAATTCTATTAAATGATCAATATGAACCTAAAGCTGATCTTCAGAGGAGATTAAATTCAATAATGAAAGAAGCCATTAAAAAAGAAATCTTAAAATGGTTAGATGCTGAAATTATATATTATATTTCAGATAGTGCTTGGGTGAGTCCAATTCACTGTGTTATAAAGAAAGGATGAGTGATCGTTGAAGTAAATGAGAAAAATGAATTAATTCCAATAAGACAAGTTACTGGTTGGCGAATTTGTATAGACTATAAAAAATTAAAAATGACCACCATGAAAGATCACTTTCTTTTATCCTTTCTAGACCAAATGTTGGATAGATTGACTTGAAACAAATATTTCTGCTTTTTAGATGGATATACCGGTTATCATCAAATTCTAATTGCTCCTGAGGATCAAGAGAAAACAACATTTACAAGCCCTCATGGAACGTTTGCTTTTCGTAGAATGTCTTTTGAACTATGCAATGCACCTGCGACATTTCAAAGATGTATGATGTCAATATTTAGCAATTTGATTGAACATGAAATAGAAGTATTTATGATTGATTTCTCTGTATTCGAGACTTCATTTGAATTATGTTTAATAATTTAGAAAAAGTTCTGGAATTATGTTAAAAGATCAACGTAATACTAAATTGAGAACAATGTCAATTTATAGTTGCAAGAGGAATTGTACTTGGGCATAAGTTTCTAAAATTGACATGGAAATAGATCCTGCAAAAATTCAAGTTATCGAAAAATTACCACCTCCGACTACGATTAGAGGGGTAAGAAGTTTTCTAGGACATGCTGATTTCTACAGACATTATATAAAAAAATTTTAAAAAATAACTAAGCAATTATGCCAACTTTTAGAAAAAGATGCAAAATTTGATTTTAATGAGGAATGCATAAAAACATTTAAATTATTGAAAGAAAAATTAATCACTGCAACTATAATAGTCCCACATGATTGGGAGAAACCATTTGAAATAATGTGCGATACTAGTGATTATGCTTTTGGAGCTGTTTTAGGACAAATACACAACAAATTTTTTAAAATAATATATTATGCTATTAAAGCTTTAAATAATGCTCAAATTAATTACACTACTACTGAAAGAGATTTATTAGCTATTTTTTTTTCCTTTGATAAATTTATGCCATACTTAATTATAACTAAATGTATAGGAACAAAATTTATAGTGCATACAGATCATTCAGCTATTAAATATTTGATACAAAAGAAGGATGTTAAACCAAGATTAATTAGATGAATACTTATATTGCAAGAGTTTGATTTACCGTAGTTGATATAAAGGAAAATGGTAGAAATGAAAATCAAATAGCTGATCATTTGTCTATAATAGAAAAAGAAATATTAATTAATTTTACAAATGAAATTTTAGAAAATTTTTCAGATTAACAATTATATAATATTGATGAAATAAATATACCGTGGTATGCCAATATATTAAATTATATTATAAGTGATATTTTACCACTAGATATTAAGAATCAACAATTAAAGAAATTTACATATGATTCAAAATTCTATTTTTGAGATGACCCATATTTATATAAACAATGTAAAGGTTTAATTATTAGAAGGTGTGTGTCTTATGAAGAAACTCAACAAATAATTGAATCATAATTCTGAATTTGGAGGACATTTTGAAACAAATAGATTTTTAGAGATGTTAATGAATATATTAAAACATGCGATAGATGTCAACGTATAGGAAATATATCTAGAAGAAATGAAATGCCTCTAAATTACACATTGGAAGTTGAAATTTTTGATGTATGGGGATTAATTTTATGGTACAATTTATGCCTTCTTTTGGAAACTTATATATATATATATATATATATATATATTACTTGATGTTTATTATATGTCCAAATGGATTGAAGGTGTACCTAAATGTGATGCTCACAGTGTTTCTAAGTTTTTAAATAAAAATATTTTTACAAGATATGAAAT
>NW_018221039.1:4621-9236 GCF_001263595.1 Phalaenopsis equestris
TCATAAAACTGGAAAGATATTTAAAGTTAATGGACATCGATTGAAACATTATTATGAAGGATACATACCGCAATTTAAAGAAGTTTTAATGTTAAGTTATCCTAATTAAATAATGGTATGTCGGGCTAACGACATTAAACCAAACACTTTGTGGGAGACAACCCATATATAAATCCATATATATCTATATATTACTATTTTGTTTAATAAGTGTATTTATATATTAGGAGAATAATATTTATGAGTCATACATAATTTTATTTATCATAAATTAAGAGGAATCGAATTGAACAAAAAAAATTGGAATCGAATTGAACAAAAAAAAAAAATAAAAGATGCGATTTTGGCCTTCGGCGCCAACGACGCTAGAATGGGCGTCGACGACGCCCGCCTAATGGACCATGGCGCTGACAACGCCATCGGGAGCGCCAACGGGGCCCCGAGCAGTTTCGCGCAGTCAAAGTAAATTCAGTGGAATTTGGCGGGATTTTGCTCCTAAATAACCACCGAGATGTGTTTTTAAAGGCCTAAAAACTGCATTGGACGATCAGAAACTTCCTAATTTCGAATTTCATGGCTTCCAATTCCAGAAATACTTTAAAGTATGAAGTTTTTAATAGAAAAAAGTTTATCAGTTTTGACACCCTGAGATTATACGACAAAGTCATTACAAAAAATAGACTTATCAAGGAGAGAAGGTTTGTCAACCATGGATTGAGTAATCCAAGTTCACAGATTGAGAAAATCATTATATAGAGGCATTGGAAAGTTTTGTTCTACACTACCGCTGCAGTTGTTGCACCAGTGCTAAGAGAATTCTATGCAAACTTACATGGAATTACATAAGGAGTCGTCTTCATTCGAGGTAAGGCTGTACCATTTACATTGGCTCAAATTAATGATTTGTATATGATAGAAAACGTTTCAATATGTCATTATACAAATTTTATCCCAATGAGAGATATGATGCAAGATGTATATAATTTTCTGATGGATGAAAATGATAATTGAGAAATTAGAGATGAGGGATACATTAGTTTATCTGCTTCACTGCTTAATCCAATATAAAAAAAATGACATTTCTTCATATCTGCAAAATTACTCCCTACCATGAAGATTAGTAGAGTTACAAGAGAAAGTGTCATTTTAAATTATTGCATTCAAATAGAAAAACCCATTGATGTGGGATCTATTTTCAAATCTGTTATGGGTATTATTATGAATGGGCCAATATATGGACTAGGGCATCTTTCTACAATTTTCTTACTTTACAGTCAATCTCAAGTGTCATATGAAAGTTGAGAGAAAATATTATTACCTTGGGAGCCCATGATTCCTATAGATGACAATTATAAAATGGGAATGAAGCATTAAATGTTATCTTGGATCATTCATCACATGCTTCAACACCATTAATGCCACAAGTAGTTGGAAGTTCAATAGCTTTGGAGAAGAAAATGAAGAAAATAGAAAGATAACTTTAGAGTATTACGTATGTAATAGGAAATTTTAGCTACCTTTTTGATCACCTAGATTAGAGAATGAAGGAGAACTTTGATCATACTGGAACAATTGAAACAGGATTGGTGCAGATGTTTAAGAAAAATGGGTGGATCGATGAAAATTTGACGGATCAATTCCCGTATCGACCCTTCTACAATTTGTACGTCTATTACCAATATATGGGAGATATTAGAGGAGGAGAAAATACTGAAGAAGAGGCGTAATAATTGGGGACTTTAGATTCTCTATCTATTTTAGAACATTATCTATACATAATACCTTAAAGTAAATATGTTTTTAATGTAATTGTGTGGATTTGATTTACTTTACTTTATTTTGCTTTAGAACTCTATTGACTTAGATTATGTGTATAGTTTTGTGTCAGCGTTCTAGTGTTGTGGCTTGATTTCGAAGCTGAATTATAATTTAGTTTATTTTATGGTTAAAGTGTGATTAGAAAAATGTATTTGTAAAGTGTATTTTCATATATAAAAGTTAGTTTGGTGTTGTTTGTGAATTATTTTTAGATGAAAATTAGTGTTCAAAAAAATTAAATAAAGTTAATTAAATGGACTTTGGAGTAAATTGAAAGAAAATTGAAATTTACAAAAATAGAAAAATGAATTTTTTAGCCATTGGCGCTGACGGTGTCGACATGGGCGCCGACAACACCCTCGACCCGAAAACCACCCAAACACCCTTAAAATTCGCGATTTGCATAGTAAAACACCATTTTTATCTTTTAGTCACCTTCAACCTCCGGTTTTTGCACCTAGGGCTTGTTATTGCTCGGATTTAAGACAATAGACAATTTTAAGGTAAACAAAGTTCAGATTTCATCTTCTCTAGGTAAGAGCTACACTTTGAACTCAAAATTTTTTATTTTCACTAAGGATTTATCTTACATTGCCGAGATCGAAAATTTTGAAATTTTTTTGAAAATTTTTGAGAAAATCCTTTGGTGAAGAACTCTTACTATATTTAAGTTTAAAATGCTCCACATTGTTTAAAATGTTCCACATTGTGATTTATTTGGATTTTATCAAATTTTCATAGATTACCATGGCTTCGAGAATGAGCAAGGGAAAGATAAAAGAGGATTTTGAAAATGAACAAATGAAAGAGAGGTGGATTTTGATGATCAAAAGTTCGTCAGTTAGAAAGCCAACATTTGTTTTAATAATCTACTCACAACTAAAAAAGTGATACTGGATCGAGGATTTAAAAATCCGGGTGAGAAGTTGAAAGAATAATTAAAACTCAGCAATGGGAGAATTTTTGTTACTTTACTGCCGAGGCTATTATTGGTGTAGTGTGAGTTGACTTCTGAAAACTATGTGTTTGTTCGTACGAAAATGATGGAGTTTATTCCAAGGAAAATTAATGAATTTTATTAGTTAGAAAATGTGTATAGCTGCCAATACAAATGATTTTTTGCTACGAATGAGGCCTTGGATGAAGTTATTTTTCTTCTTACTGATGGAAGAGGAGATTGAAAGGTGAAGAATGGTGTTAAGGTAAACTTTCCTCTTTCTATGTTAAATGTAGTATCTAAGGCCTGACACTACTTTATTTATAGAAGAAGGATACCGACAAATCATCATAGTGAGGTTATAAAGAACAGAACCATCTTGAACTTCTGTATCCAACATATGGGAATGATAGATGTTGGCTCTGTTATTTATAGAAACACTCGATCTATTGAAGAGACTACTTGCTTTTAGAGAGACTATTGGTGGTTTAGCACACCCTGACCTGATTTTCACACTATGTGACCAAGCAGGAGTTGATTTTAGAGTGGATGAGGAGAGGATTGAACCTTTAAAATCTATTGGGTTTGCCAATATAAAGACTTATGAATCTCATGTTGGATGGAGATATGGAAGTAGGACCAGAGATATTCCTTCTACTTCAAGTACTACTTCTAGTACTCCTACTATCTAGGAACTTTTGAAGCAAATAATGATCCAACAGGGAGATATCTTGAGAATGGAGAGTAGAATGGAAAATATGGACACCAGAAATGCTCACAATGATGATTTGACATGACAAAAGTTTGAATATGATGCTGCTTATGATGATGCGATGGTCAGATATATGAGGGGTGATCACTCAGTTTAGTTTCCTACTGATACGCTTAAAAAAAGGTTCAATTTTTCATATGCTTTTAACGCCTATATTTGGTGTTTTTCAATGATATTGCACTTTAAAGGAAGATATTTTGTATATTTTTGATTTCAGGTACAAAAAATAGAATTTTGGAGAAAAAGAAGCAAAAACAGTACAATTTGGAGCAAAAACGAGCAATAAATAAAATTCTGTCCTCGCACATTTTGATATGTCTTTCCATGTTTAATCTAGAAGAACGAGATGATGGTTTCCAGAGTTTGAAATGTCGGGTTTTTGGAGTTTTAGGGGGGGGTTTCTCCCTACTTTTGTAGGTCTGTCTGTTAGAAACCCAATGCAACTAAAACGGGGCGAAACAGAGCTAAAACAGAGCCGAACGAAGCAAAATGGTGGAGCTGCACAGGGTGGGCGATGACAGTACTAGAGTGCAGGAAACGACATGAAAGTGGCGCCGACGGCGCCCAAAACGGCGCCGACAGCGCTCGAGAAGTTTAGACGCGTGGCTAGGCAAATTTCTAGAAGATTCAAAGTATTTGGATAATTTTTGGAAGGTTGTTTGAGACATCTCTTGGGAAATTCGTCCCTTCACTATAATAGAGTGATTTCATGTTAGAAAAGGTGGTGTGTGAGAGAGAAAAAATGTTGAGAATGTTTAGAGATCTTAGAATAGGAGTAGAAATGTAGATTTCTACCTTTTTGAAGAGATTGGTGAGGGGATTTTAAGAGAATCTGTAGGGAATGATCTAACATTGCATGGATCAGCGGGAGACTTTGTGGGAGAGAATTTCATCTTTCTTTTAAGGGGAAAAAACTAAGTATTGTGTTATTCATTATCTTATGATTTGTAAACACTTATCTAGTGAATTTGCTTTAATGTAATGAAGTTTTTTGTTGTGTTTTCTCTGTGCTTTGTAATGTGTTTGTCTTACTCTTTCTTCTTTTTTGAAAATAGTGACATGAGAAGATTATGTCATTATTTTCCTTT
>NW_018221039.1:10610-13252 GCF_001263595.1 Phalaenopsis equestris
TTCTTAAATTCATATTACCCAAAAACAAATTGAAACTCCACCAAATTTATCCCTTTGGCTTCCAATTCACTGAAAATCCTAGATTTTGAGCGTTCAACCGAAGAAAGTTCATTAGTTCCGAGACACAACGAATCTTCAACAAAGTACTGAGAAAGAGGAGATTAATCAAAGAAAGATGATTCGTGAATCGAGAATGGAAAAATCCTTCGACAGTAATTGAAGAGATGATTGTGCGATGATGATGGGAAGTGTTGTGCTACACTATTGCCGTCGTAGTCGTTCCTGTGGTGAAGGAATTTTATGCTAATTTCTACCTTTTTGAAGAGATTGGTGAGGGGATTTTAAGAGAATCTGTAGGGAATGATCTAGCATTGCATGGATTAGCGGGAGACTTTGTTGGAGAGAATTTCATCTTTCTTTTAAGGGGAAAAAAATAAGTAATTCATTATCTTATGATTTGTAAACACTTATCTAGTGAATTTGCTTTAATGTAATGAAGTTTTTTGTTGTGTTTTCTCTGTGCTTTGTAATGTGTTTGTCTTACTCTTTCTTCTTTTTTGAAAATAGTGACATGAGAAGATTATGTCATTATTTTCCTTTTCCCAGGTGTCGAGAAAGGATGAGGCTATGAAGCCCATCATATGTGCTGAGAAAGGATAAGGCTATGAAGTCGATCCTAGGTGCCAAAGAAAGATGATGCTTGATATGCCTTAAAAACGTAAAATTTTTCATGTGCTTTTAATACCTATATTTGGTGATTTTCAATGATATTGCACTTTAATGAAAGGTATTTTGTATATTTCTGGTTTCAGGGACAAGAAATGGAGTCTTGGAGAAAAAGAAGCAAAAATGGTGCAATTTGGAGAAAAAACGAGCAAGAAAGAAAATTTTGTCCTGCACATTTCATCATGTCTTTATATGCTTAATCTCTTTTACAATTCTCACACATTTACACTTTAAAGGAGGGTTGTTTTTATGCCTATTTTTTAGGTCTATCTGTTAGGAATGTGACGCAACTGAAACAGGTGAAACGGAGCCAAACAAAATAAAATGGTGGAGCTGTGCAAGATGGACACCAACGACGTCAGAGTGCGTAGAGTGACGTGAAAGTGGCACTGACAGCACCCAAAATAGGCCTGAGATAGTTTGGACGAGTTTTTGGGTGAATTTCTAGAAGATTCAATGTATTTGGACAATTTTTGGAAAGTTGCTTGAGGCCTCTCTTGGGAAATCCATCCCTTCACCATAATAGAGTGCTTTTATGTCAGAAAAATTGGTGTGTGTGCTGTGTGTAAGTGAAAAAATGTGGAGAATATTTAGAGATCTTAGAATTGGAGTAGAGATGTAGATTTTTACCTTCTTGGAGTGATTGGTGAGGGATTTTGAGAGAAATTGTAAGGGAATGTTCTAGCATTGCATGGATTAGCAGAAGACTTTGTGGGAGAGATTTTAATCTTTCTTTCAAGGGGAAGAAGCTAAGTATTGTGTTCTTCATTATCTTATGATTTTGTAAACACTTATCTAGTAGATTTGCTTTGATTTAACGAAGTTTTTTGTTTTGTTTTCTTCGTGCTTTGTGATGTGTTTCTCTTACTTTTTCTTCTTTTTTTTGGCAATAGCGGCATGAGAATAATATGCTATTATTTTCCTTTTACTTTTTTTTTGTAATGAATAGGATTCATATTTAGGATATTGGGATGCATGCCAGTTTCTTTTTGTAAATGGGTAGGATTTATGTTTAGGATATTGAGATGCATGCTTTTGAAGAAGTTTTAATTATAAATGTGATGGTTTTTACTTGCACTTCGTTTACATTACAATAAGGGCCCGTTGTAGTGTTAAAATTCGTTGTAATTGCATTAAGACCCGAGAGGGCGGTGTAATTCTCAACAAAGTGGAACCACATTCAAATTTCATGGATGGTGAAGTTCATGGGGGTTGAGTGCAAATAAAAAGGGAAATATATATTGCTGGGGCTAGAATTGAAGATTTTATGGTGATAGACTAAAATCCCCAATTTTGTCTTAGAGTTTAAGAACTCGTCTTAGAGTTTAAGAACTAAAGCGAGTGTTAGCCTTCAGGGGAAGGAAAGTGGGAGCTCTGGAGTGAGAGCCAGTATCCTTCCAGCCTAATCACGGATTTATGGACTAAACCTGAGATTATCCAATGATTTTCTATAGCACTGAATCAGGGTAGAGAATTAAATTTGATCCTATTTGATCTCATTCCTTTACATTATCCAATTCACTACATAGTATTTAAGATCTTAAAATTTTCCAAACCAATTCATTCAAAAAGGTAACATCTTAAAATTTTCCAAACCAATTCATTCAAAAAGGGTTATCTTTAGAATTAATATTTAGATTTAAGAATAGTTACTACTCTTACATTTAACATTCACATTTAGGAGTAGTTCCTAGATAAAATACAATTTTAATCGACATTCCAAACTAAGGACATCTTTTCTCATTTCATCATGGGATCGATATTCGAGGCTTAATCTGAAAGTCCTATATTACTTGAAGTGATACGTGCACTTGCGTGAAATCATCATGGGATCGATATTCGAGGCTTAATCTGAAAGTCCAAACCCATAACGATAGAATTTATAAGGAGAAACTAAAGTTATGGCATGATCGGAA
>NW_018221039.1:13323-15386 GCF_001263595.1 Phalaenopsis equestris
GGAAATTGAAGTCTCGTTGGTTAGGACCCTTTACTGTGACTTGAGTTTATACTTACGGAGCTGTTGAAATTGAAGATCAAAAGACTAGGAATATATTTAAAGTAAATGGACACAAATTAAATCTGTATTTTGAGGATAAAAGACCAAATTTTAAAGAAGTTTTAATGGTCAGTCAACCTGAATAATACCTGAAACCAACCTGAATAATATCTAAATAGGTCGGACTGACGACATTAAACCAAGCGCTTTATGGGAGGCAACCCATTGTTATCTTTATTTTTATTTTTATTACGATTATAATGTTTTTGTTTGAAATTATCGTTAGTTTGTGGTAGTATTGAACTCTACTACTCATATTTACCCTTGAATCATCATAAAAATTGAATCTATAGAAAAAATTGGAACGCATTCAGACCAAAGCGAAACTGTGAAATTTTTGCCTTGGGCACCGACGGCGGGCTCGACGGGATGGGGTTTTCCTGAGAGTCCGGACAATTAATTCTCAAAGCTTGCCGATGGCAACATCGACGCCGACGACGACGAGAACAGCGAGATGATGGTTTCCAGAGTTTGAAATGTCGATTTTTAGCGATTTTAGGCGAGATTTACTCCCTATAAACTTCCAAACTCGGTTCTTAAATTCATATTATCCAAAAATGAATTGAAACTCCACCAAATTTATCCCTATGGCTTCCAATTCTACTAAAAACCCTAGATTTTGAGTGTACAATTGGAGAAGTTCATTAGTTCCAAGGCACAACAAATCTTCAACAAAGTGCTGACAAAGAGGAGATTAATCAAAGAAAGAGGATTCGTGACTCGAGGATTGAACAATCATTCGACAGTAGTTGAAGAGATGATTGTGTGACGACGATGGGAAGTGTTGTGCTACATTACTGCCGCCGTAGTCATTCATGTGGTGAAGGAGTTTTATGCTAATTTGCATGGAATCAACCAAGGAGTCGTCTATGTGCGAGGCAGATGGATGAATTTTACTCCTGCATGGATTAATGAGTTATATATGATCGAGAATGTTTCTGTCTGCCATTATTCCAACTTTGTCCTGACAAGAAATCTGATGAAAGAGATCTACCAATTTTTGACGGACCAGACTGAAGATTGGGAAATGAGAGAAAACGGGTATGTTAGTTTCCTTGCTACACTTCTAAACCCCATTTCTAAACACTGGCACTTCTTCATTTCTACAAAACTATTACTTTACCGACAATGAGGATCGGTAAAGTTACTAAAGAAAGTGTTATTCTGAATTACTGTATTCAAATGGGACTACCGATTGATATTGAATCGATAATTGCGAAGTCTGTTTTGGGCCTGATCGTTCATGGATCAACTTATGGGCTTGGAAATCCTTCAACAATCTTCTTATTTTGCAGTCAATTCCAATTATCTTATGAGAATTGAGAAAATGTACTTCTATCTTGGAAGCCTTTGGACCCACTGACGACCCCGCCGATGACAAGATACCAAAAAAACACTTTTAAACGTGATTTTGGCCAGTCAACCGCCATTATTCATCATCCCCTTCCTCTTAAGAAACAAAAATTTTGATCTAGGGCTTGTATACAAGATTGTGTTTTTGAGACTCCGAGAGGAGAAGTCAAACGAGTTATTATCGAACGGAGGTGGGAAAATTTCTGTTATACCACCAACAGGGTTGTCGTGAATGTTGTGAAAGAATTATATGCCAATGCGTTCTATTCTGAGGATGGAACCATTCGAGTAAGAGGGTTTTCTATTGAGTTTAATGCTGCCCGCTGACCAAAGGAAAATATATTGAGATTTTCATACATAAATTTTACACTATTTTTTAAGATATCACACTTTAAAGAAGGGTATTTTTGATGTTTTATTGCAGGTATGATGAATTATGGTCATTGGAGCAAAAAGATGCAAAAACAGTGCAATTTGGAGCAAAAACGAGCAAGAAATGAAATTTTGCCCTGTCATCTTTCGATAAGTCTTTGGATGCTTAATCTCATTTACACTTTTTGCATATTTTTGAATGAGATTACACTTTAAAGGGAGGTTGTTTTTATGCGTAT
>NW_018221040.1:0-577 GCF_001263595.1 Phalaenopsis equestris
TACTCATGAAGATAATATGTGTGTGAGAGCACATGTTATATTGAATGTTATATGCAATTCATATGTAGGCTCGAATGAATTGAGTTTATATCAAAATTGGCTCCTTGCTCGTTATATTCGATTTCGATTTAGCTCGACTAAAAATCGAATTGAGCTTGATCCGACTCGAGTTTGAAACGAGCTTGCTCAAATTCGAGTTATTTGGATCTATTCCAACTCGATTCGACTCAAAATCAAAACAAGATGACTTAGACTGAATTATTTGGATCTGTTTCGGCTCGAAATCTGCTCTTAGCTCGTTATATTCAAAATTTTTAGAATTATATATTACTTTTCTAAACAAAAAATAATTTGAACCGATCTCATGCTAGTTAGAGCCAGTCCGTGTATGGGTCAAAATCAACTCGAAAAATCTTTTTGGCTCATAGCTTATCTTGCTTATTTTGATCCAATCTCGATCCGAGTTAAAATTTGAATAAATTTTCAAACAATTAACAATCTTCGAATCAAATTCGCATCCCTATTCAAATATGAATTTTATCGAACAATATTCCCAAAAAACGCAAAAAATTTAAGT
>NW_018221041.1:0-1093 GCF_001263595.1 Phalaenopsis equestris
CCGACGAGATCAACAAAATTAATACAAACTCCTAAGTAAAAAGACCCGGAAGTATGCGTAGGGTTGTGTGTGTGATTTATTTCTGCTGGGGAATTAACAGGTGATCGTCTGATTGAAATCAAGGAGTAGGGTCTCTTGCTGGCGATCGGAGGGTGGATTTTTAGTTATGAAATGATATTTATAAAGGATGGGAGTCAGTATATAAGTGTTGACCCCGAGGTGGGAATTGAAATTTGGGTATCAATCCCGAAATAAGAATCAGATGCCATAATCCATTTAAGGTGGTCTTAAAACTGATTTAAAAAAAAAGAATAGGTTGCCTTGAATTAATCGAAGGGCTTATTCCCTCAACCTTAAGAATATCGTTGAATTTGATTCGAAAGATTGTGATAGGAGGGGTTCCTTAAGAAACGCGGAATCAGATATAAAATCCTCAACCTCTAGTATATCATAGGCTTTGATTTGGAAGATTGCAATAGGAGGAGCTCCTAAAGCAACGAGGTGTCGGATGTGAAATTCTCAATCTCTAAAATTTGATTTGAAAGATTGTGATAGGAGAGGCTTCTAAAGCAACCCGGAATTAGATGTAAAATCCTCAACCTCTGGAATTTGATTTGAAAGATTGCGATAGGAGAGGCTCCTAAAGCAACGCGGAATCGGATGTAAAATCCTCAACCTCTATAATATCGTATAATTTGATTTGAAAGATTGCGATAGGAAGGACTCCTAAAGCAACGCAGAATCAGATATAAAACAATCATCCTCTAAATTTTGATTTGAAAGATTGTGATAGGAGGGGCTCCTAAAGCAACGCAGAATCGGATGTAAAAACCTCTAGATTTGATTTGAAAGATTGTGATAGGATGAGAATCTAAAGCAACGCAGAATTGGATATAAAATCTTCAATCTCTGGAATTTGATTTGAAAGATTGCGATAAGATGAGCTCCAAAAGCAACGCGGTATTGGATGTAAAATCTTCAACCTCTAGATTTGATTTGAAAGATTGTGATAGGATGAGAATCTAAAGCAACGCAGAATTGGATATAAAATCTTCAATCTCTGGAATTTGATTTGAAAGATTGCGATAGGAGG
>NW_018221042.1:0-322 GCF_001263595.1 Phalaenopsis equestris
AAAGCACTTGGTTTAACGTCGTCAGCCCGACATAAATTTGTTTAGTTGGTTTGACTTATTATTAAAACTTTAAATTGTGGTGTGTGTCCTTCATAATAATGTTTAATTGATGCTCATTAACTTTAAATATCTTTCAAGTGTTAGGATCTTTAATAACAACAGTTCCATAATGATAGACTTTAATCACTTTAAATGGTCCTAACCATTTGGATTTTAATTTTCCTAGAAATCATATAAATCCTGTATTATATAACAGAACTTCTTGTCCAAGTTCAAACTTCTTTTTATTAATCTTCCAATCATGCCATATTTTCATTTTCTC
>NW_018221043.1:0-1124 GCF_001263595.1 Phalaenopsis equestris
CGATGAGGTTGAAATTGATCGAAATCACAAAAATCTAGAATTTAAACATTTTGAATAGAGCCCGCCGACGGTGCCCCTGACGCCGCCGAAGGCGGGAATTTTCTGAGACTTAGGTTCAATTTCAATAAAGCACGTCGACGGCGCCATCGACCCCGCCGACGCCATCAACCCCGCCAACGGCGAGCTCGCGAAAATACCCTTTTAACCGCAATTTTGACCGGTCAGCTGCCACTATTCATCATCCCCTTCCTCTTAAAAATCATCCCCTTCCTCCTAAAAATGTCATTTTCGACCTAGGGTTTGAAAGATCTTGGATTGGGATGCGATTTCAAGACTTTTTGACACTGGATTTGATCTTCTCTAGGTAAGAGCTTCACTCCAAGCTAAAAATATTTGATTTTCACCTTGTATTTCTTCCACATTGAGGAGATCCAAAAATTTTAAGAATGTGAAGAAAATTTGGGAAGAAATTCATGGATCTTAATGTTGAACTCTTTGAATTACCATAGGAAGCCATGATTTGCATATTTGAAGTGTAAATTGGAATTCTTTGATTTGATTAGATTAAAATGGATCCACAACAAAAGAGACGAGTTGAGTTCGATGAGTCTCGCTTCGTCAATGCGATGGCTCAAACCCGATTTACCTCAATGTTTAAAGGAAAAAAGTGTATACAAGATCGAGTTTTCAAGAGTCCGGGTGGAGAAATTGAACGGGTTACTGTCGAGCGGAGGTGGGAAAACTTTTGTTACACCACCAATAAAGCTGATAGAAATGTGGTGAAAGAATTCTACGCCAGTGTAACCTATTCTGAAGATGGAACTGTGAAAGTACGTGGAATTTACCGCCGCCCGCATCAACACCTTTTACGAAGTCCCTGACTCTTATAGCTGCCACTATGAATTTTTTAGTACAATGGAAGGGCCCCTAAATGAGGTGATCAACTTTCTCATTGATGGAAAAGGAACGTGGAAGACTAAACAACAAGAATCGGTAAACTTTTCTGCTTCCATGTTGAATGCCACCTCTAAAGCGTGGCACTATTTCATTTCCTCTACTTTGTTACCGACTTATCACCATAGTGAGGTAACTAGAGATAGAGCTATTCTGAATTTCTGTATTCA
>NW_018221043.1:1227-2036 GCF_001263595.1 Phalaenopsis equestris
TCTGGAGTAGAGAT
This sequence comes from Phalaenopsis equestris, assembly GCF_001263595.1. Classification (NCBI taxonomy): domain Eukaryota; kingdom Viridiplantae; phylum Streptophyta; class Magnoliopsida; order Asparagales; family Orchidaceae; genus Phalaenopsis; species Phalaenopsis equestris. The sequence goes on from NW_018221043.1 coordinate 1,242, forward strand.
TGGAGATGAAGAATGGGTTTACCCTATGAAACCCATTAGTAAGGCTAATTTGAAGACTTATGAATCCCATGAGAAATGGAGAACTGGAAGTAGGAGTGAAGAACCTTCTACTATTAGAGATGTCCCCTCTACAAGTTATGACCTTCCTTCTCCTTCTAGCTCCCCTACCCTGACTGACTTGATGAATGAGTTGACCATGCAGAGGAAGAGTATAAATTTGATAAATGAAAATATTGGAAGTTTAGAACGCCGACATGATTATGATAGTGAGTACCTTTAGAGGCATTCTGATTTTAAGATAGCTTATTATGATGCTCAGGCCCGATACTATAGAGATGAGCCTGATGTTACATTCTCTGAATGACCTCATTATACTCAATATCAACCCAATCCGCCTGCTGACCAAGGTGACGATGATATAGCATGGGATTTTGATATTTGAAGGAAACTGATGTATCTGTATTTTTATTTTTGTAATTTGTGTAATGTGGACAATTATTATTTGTACTTTTAATGCTTATGTTGATTTGAACACTTTCTAATTATTGTTTTAAATGTTTAATGTGGTAGTAGAAATGTGCATGTGTAGCTTGTAGATGTTGCTCAGTGCTATGTGGATTGTAATGTGATGTGATGTTTGTTTTCATTTTAGTACTTTTGTCTTTTGTTTAGTATTATGGTTGTGTTAGGAAATGTTGTATTTCTTTAATATTTTAATTTTATACTTATTTCAAAATTTTATTTCCCAAAAATTTCTCTAATGATTTATATGTGTAGAAAGCTCCTAATATTACA
>NW_018221043.1:2287-3103 GCF_001263595.1 Phalaenopsis equestris
TTAAATATTTTGGTAGATTTAAAGGAATATTTTTGTAATAAAAATTAATTTTGTGACTAAGATGTTTAGTATAAGAGAATGAGATTATAGTCAACTATTTAAAGTAAAGGAAACTATATTTTGAAATATTAAAACTCTAGAAATTCATTTGAGAAGAAAAGTTTGGGACTCAATGATGTAAAAACTATGAAATATCTATAAGGTAAAGGAATACTTTAAGTTTCAAATTTAGGGAAAGAAAAGTGAAGTACAAAATCATTAAAGGCTATCCAGATATAGTAATCCTCACTTGAAAAATAAAAAAAGAAAGGATTAAAAAAAATCCCTTATCCAGATATAGTAATCCTCACTTGAAAAAAGGAAAAAGAAAGGATTGAAAAAAATCCCTGAAAAGAAAAGAAAAATATATAGAATTGAAAGCAATTCAAATAAAAAAGAGAAAAGGAAGAAAAACACTATGGAAGTGAGGAGAAGCTTGAGGATATGCCTAATCAAAAATTGGCTTCACTGGACTTACCTACAAGGAAAACCTAAGTACATTCCTGAACTTATATTTATGAATAGATCTTTTACTAGTAGAGTTTTCATGAAATTCCTATCATTTGAATATTCTAAGTGACTTAATATTGCAATCTATAGTCATTCTTAAAATGAATAGAAGACTAGAACTCTTAAACTTGATGACTAGATAATCCTGTGGCTACGGAGTTAATTCAATTACTTAATTTTTTCCTAAAAATCTCACTAAGATATTTATTTAAATCAAACTTATTGTAATTTAAAATTAAAACTTTACTACAATAGATCATAACCTTT
>NW_018221044.1:0-2315 GCF_001263595.1 Phalaenopsis equestris
AAGAGAAAGAACAATTTGAAGACAGAGATGAAGTTTTTTTGGACAAAATAGAAAATGAAGATTCAGATTATATTCGGGAAAGATTTGTGATGCTGGATATTACAGGAAATGCTGATAAGAATCTAGTTCCGTCAATTATAAAATCACCTGAACTTGAGTTGAAAATATTGCCTAACCACTTGAAATATGTGTTTCTGGGAAACTCATCTACATTGCCTGTTATTATATCTTCAGAATTAAATAATGTACAAGAGCAAAGACTTTTGGATACATTAAAAAGATATAAGAAAGCTTTTGGTTGGACCTTAGCTGATATTTAGGGAATCGGTCCTTTGATCTGTATGGACAAAATTATACTAGATGAACAATACAAACCAAGAGTTGATCCACAAAAGAGATTAACCCCAATGATGAAAGAAGTAGTAAAGAAGAAAATCTTGAAATGGTTGGACACTGGAATTATATATCCTATTTCAAACAGTGCTTAAGTAAGTCCAATTCATTGTGTTCCTAAGAAAGGAGGAGTGACTGTTGAAACAAAAGAGAATAACAAATTAATATATATCAGACAAGTTACTGGTTGGCGTATTTGCATTGATTATAGAAAACTAAACAATGTCATTAGGAAAGATCACTTCCCTTTACCATTTTTAGACCAAAGTGGATAGACTTGCTGGGCACAAATATTTTTGCTTTTTAGATGGATATACCAGTTACCATCAAATTCCTATTGCTCCTTAGGATCAAGAGAAGACAACGTTTACTAGCCCTTTTTGAACATTTGCTTTGCGAAGGATGCCTTTCGGACTATGTAATGCGCCTGCAACATTCTAGAGATGTATGATATCTATATTTAGTAAGTTAATTGATGATGGATTGGAAGTATTTATGGATGATTTCTCTGTATTTGGAACATCATTTGACACATGCTTAAATTATCTTGAAAATTTTTTGGAGTTATGCAAAAGAACTAATTTAGTTCTAAATTGGGAGAAATGTCAATTTATGGTTGCAAGAAGAATTGTGATAGGGCATAAAATTTTGGAAATTACTATAGAAGCAGACCCTGCAAAAATTCAAGTTATAGCTAAATTAACACCTCCTACTAATGTGAGAGAGGTTAGGAGTTTTCTTGGACATGTTGGATTTTACAGGTGTTTTATTAAAGATGCCAACTTCTAGAAAAGGACAAGAAATTTAAATTTACTTTGAATTTACTGAAAGCTGTTTAAATGCCTTTGAGTTATTAAAAGAAAAATTAATCACAGCCCCTATTATAGATTCACCTAACTGGGAGAAACCATTTGAACTGATGTGCGATGCTAGTTATTATGCTATTGGAGCTGTTCTTGGACAAAGGTATAAAAAGATTTCTAAAGTTATATACTATGCTAGTAAAACTCCTAATGGTGCTTAAATTAATTGTACTGTTACTGAAAAAGAGCTATTGGCCATTGTGTATGCTTTAGATAAATTTAGAACTCAATTAATTGGGACTTGTTGTGCACACTGATCACTCTGCTATTAAATATTTGATGCAAAAGAAGGATACCAAACCAAGGTTAATTAGATGGATACTTTTGATGCAAGAATTTGATCTTGTGGTTATTGATAAAAAGGGAACTGATAATCAAATCGCTGATCATTTGTCGAGATTAGAAAGTCATGAATTAGCTGACACTGACAATGAAATTACCTGACAGTTTCCCTGATGAACAACTTTATAATATTAATGAGTGAAAAATACCATGGTCTGCTGATATTGTTAATTATATTGTAAGTGATATTTTGCTACCTATGCTGACATTGCAATAGCTAAGAAAATTCATTCATGATGCGAAAACATATTTTTGGGATGAACCTAATTTGTATAAACATTGTAAGGATCTTATTATGAGAAGATGTGTACCTTATGAAGAAACTGAACTAATCATTCAGAAATGTCATGATTTTTAATTTGGAGGACATTTTGGAACTGATAAAATTGCTTATAAAGTTTTACAAGTTGGATTCTATTAGTCTACTCTCTTTAAAGATGTTTACAAATACATAAAAGCTTGTGATCGATGCCAACGAGTGGTCAATATATCTATAAGAAATGAAATGCCTCTGAATTTCATGTTAGAAGTTGAGATCTTTGATGTTTGGGGATTAGATTTCATGGGACCATTTATTCCTTCATCTGGGAACTTATACATATTAATTGCGGTGGACTACGTTTCAAAGTGGATTAAAGCACAAGCTTTAACTCATTGTGACGCTAAAAGTGTTTCAAGATTCTTAATGAAAAATATTTTCACTAAATACAGAATGCC
>NW_018221044.1:3357-6246 GCF_001263595.1 Phalaenopsis equestris
CCGCCACCCCCGCCGCCGATGGCAAGAACGGCGGGATGACGGTTTTCGGACTTTGAAATGACGGTTTTTGGTAGTTTTAGGCGGGAGTTACTCCCTATAAACTTCCAAATTCAGTTCTTAAGTTTGTATTTACCCAAAAACAAATTGAAACTCCACCAAATTCATCTTTATGGCATCCAATTCCCTTGAAAACCATAGAATGTATGTGTTCAATCGGAGAAAGTTTATTAGTTCTGAGGCGCAGCGAATCTTCAACAAAGTACTGACAAAGAGAAGAATAATCAAGGAAAGGGGATTTGTGAATCAAGGATTTAATAATCCTTTGACAAAAATTGAAGAGATGACTGTGCGACGAAGATGATAAGTGTTGTGCTACACTATAGCCATTGTAGTTGTTCCTATGGTGAAGGAGTTTTATGCTAATTTGCATGGAATCTACCAAGGACTCGTCTGTGTGTGAGGTATATGGATAAATTTTACTCCTAAACGGATTAATGAGTTATATATGATCGAGAATGTTCCTGTCTTCCATTAGTCCCGACTTCGTCCCGGCAAGAAATCTGATGAATGAGATCTACCAATATTTGACGGACGAAACTGAAAATTGAGAAATGAGAGAAAACGAGCATGTTAATTTTTTGCGACACTTCTAAACCCCGTTTCTAAACACTGGAACTTCTTCATTTTTGCAAAACTATTACCAACAATGAAGATCGGTAAAGTTACTAAGAAAAGTGCTATTCTGAATCATTGTATCCAAATGGGACTGTGTATTGATATTGGAACAATAATTGTGAAGTCTGTTTTGGGCCTGATCGTTCATGGATCAACTTATGGGCTTGGACATCCTTCAACAATTTTCTTACTCTGCAGTCAGTCCCAAGTATCTTATGAGAATTTGGAAAAGCTGCTTTTACCTTGGAAGCCTTTGGACCCAAATGAGAGGTTCCCAACCAATGAAGACGAGAATGATATGACTATTATTCTGGATCAATTATCTAAGAATTCACTGCCTATTCAACCTTTAGTTCCGGACAAGACACTAGTGATCCTGCGTAGAATCAAGAAATTAGAGAAAGAGGTACAAAATGTTATGAATGCAATCAAAAATATCTCTGATTTTTTTGATCATCTAGACTGAAGGATGAAAGAGCAATTTGCTCACTCTAGACATATCGAAGATAGTTTGATACGATTGATGAGAAAGATGGGATTGATAGAAGAGGACTCTACTGAAGAATTTCCATACCGAACCTTCTACAACCTCTTCATTCATGTACAATCAATGGGTGATATCAGAGGAGAAACAAGCACTGAATTGGAAGAGTAGTAGCCTTACTTTGCTACCTGTATGTCTATGTGTGTAATTTGATTTGAACTTTGTATTTGCTTTGCTTTATAATTATTCTTTTAGATCTCAATATAGTTGAGATTGAGCATAGGATGTTTGTTTTCAGCATTTTGAGTGTTGTAGATTGGATTGCGATGCTGAATTGATGTATTGAGGTTGAGAAAATACCAAACATAGGTGTGTTGTGTATGTGTATTGTAACCCTTGGAATTTATATATAATTGTGATGTTTTGAGTTGTGAATGTTTATTTGTGTTAGTACATCATTTAATAACTTAAAATTTATGTCTATAATGATTGAACGGATGTCGTCGAGGCTTGAAATTAATCGAAATCGCAAAAATTTGGAAATTAACCCAATTCAATAGAGCTCGCCGACGGCGAAATTTTCCAGAGAATTAGGTTATTAATTCAATAGAGCTCGCTGACGGCACCAAAGACCCCGCCGACAGCGAGATCCCAAAAAAAAAAACCTTTAACCTTGATTTTGACCAGTCAACCGCCACTATTCATCATCCCCTTCCTCTTAAAAAAACAAAAGTTTCAATCTAGGGCTTGAAGATCTTGGATTTGGGGCGATTTCAAAGCGTTTAGACACCGGATTTTATCATCTCTCGGTAAGAGCTTCACTCAAAACTAAAAATATTTATTTTCACCTTAAATTTCTTCCACATTAAGGAGATCCGAAAATCCACATTGAGAAGATCCAAAAATTTTGAGAACGTGGACAAAATATTTGGAAGAAATTCATGAAATTTAGTTTTGAACTCTTAGAGTCACTCTTGGAATCCATTATTTTAGTATTTGAAGTGTATTTTGGAATTTTTCTATAATTTTGATTAGATTGACATGGCTCTACGACAAAAGACGCGACTTGAGTTTGACGAGTCTCGCTTCGTCAATGCGAAGGCTCAGCCGGGATTTACTTCAGTATTTGAAGGGAAGAAATGTATACACAATTGAGTTTTTGAGATTCTGGGAGGAGAAATTGAACAAGTTATTGCCAAACGAAAGTGGGAAAACTTCTGTTATACCACCAATAAGGTTGCTGCAAATATTGTGAAAGAATTTTATGCCAATGTGTTCTATTCTGAGGACGGAACCGTTCAAGTGCGTGGATTTTCTGTTGAATTTAGTGTCGCCCGCATTAACGCATTTTATGAAGTCCCAAACTCTATAGCTGCCATTATGAAACCTTATGTACAATGGAAGGCTCACTGAACGATGTCTTCTCACTGATGGGAAAGGAACGTGGAAGATAGAACAACGAGAACGGGTAAATTTTTCTGCTTCTATGGTAAATGCCACCTCTAAAGCGTGACACTATTTTATTTCCTCTACTATCTTACCAACCTATCATCATAGTGAGGTAACCAGATGTAGAGCTATTCTGAATTTCTATATTCAGAAATTTCTTATACACAACCAAAATAAATGTGGGGAGAATTATTTTTAAGAATATATTGACTACGGCAAGGAGTGAAACAAGTGGAGGTCTAGGACATCCTGACCTTATTTATGCACTTTGCCAACTTTCT
>NW_018221045.1:0-1350 GCF_001263595.1 Phalaenopsis equestris
AAAAAAAAAATTAACAGCAAAGGTTGTTTGTAGAATCTGATGCTTGAGAAACCCTCCTTATCCCTCAGATAACTCTTCCTGGATGAGCTCAGGTCTCTGCTGGGAGCTACAATTTCTAATCTTAAAATCATAGTGGAGTTGAACTTCATCTAGTAGTAAGATAGAAGTCTCAAAATAGTCTCAAAATTATTTACATGAGGCTAGTTTATTCCTAAAATATCACATTTTTGCAATTTAATCCCACGACTATACAAAATTAATTCCATCATTAAAAATTGTGATACAAAATTGATTTCAATTTAGTCGAGAAAGCATTTTGGATCAATTCTGGTTGGTCAATGGACTAAAATCGCGAAATATGATACTCTAGAATTAACTTGGTCAATAAAGCCAGGGGACTACTTTAAGATTTAACATCTTGCTGTACGAAGTATGATGCTGGGGTTATCTCAGTTCTGGTTCCGATTCAGGGTTTAGAAAAATGATGACGACGAAACAAGACAACCATATTTTCATCCAATGTATTTACAAGTATAACACCTATACTTTTTACAATTATGCCTCCCAAAATTTTCATATCACATAAAAAAAATCACCATTTTGACTTTTAAAAAATAAAATACACCTTTTAATGCATGGGTAAGATGGTACGTATGTAAAAATTAAAGTTTAGGTGTCAGTATGGAAAAACCAAATAGAAATTTGTATTTCTTCCTTGGTATGAAAATCTTCCAAAAAAAAAAGGGCACATAAACTCTTCCACTATGAAAGAGCTTATCCAAGATGAAAGTGATTTTATTGATAAAAATATGAAGCCCATTATGGAAACTGCATGAATTATACTGATCTTGTATGCTTACTTAATTTCCTTAATTAAGGAAATTAGAATTAATTCTCACAACTTTATTTCCATCTCAGTCACATCTCGACACTCCCCCTCAAGCTGAGGAATAGATGTCTTCCATTCCCAGCTTGGATATAAGATCATGGAAACTTGAACTGTTCAGCCCCTTTGTTAGAACAGCGGCTAATTGTCTTTCTGATGGAACATAGGACATACACACTAATCCTTCCTCCAGTTTTTCTTTGATGAAATGTCTATCAATCTCAATATGCTTTGTCCTATCATGTTGTATAGGATTATGAGCTATATTTATGGCAGACTTGTTGTCACAGTAGAGCTTCATAGGACTCTCCTATGAGATTCTTAAATCATCCAAGATGATTCTCAGTCACAGTAATTCGCATAATACTTGAGCAATAGCCCTGAATTCTGATTCTGAAGATGATCTTGTCACTACATTCTGCTTCTTGTTCCTCCATGTTACTAGGTTACCTCCAAGAAAAGTA
>NW_018221046.1:0-677 GCF_001263595.1 Phalaenopsis equestris
ATCTATTAAACATTCTTTCCAATGTTAACTGTGTTTACTTTTTCATTACAGAAAACTGATAGATATAGGATGGAAGAGCTGTCAAGACACTTTTTAGAAGAGTAACTCTACCCCCATTGGAAAGGAATGAATTAGCCCAACAGTTTAGTTTATCCTAAATTTTGGTGACACAGTCATCAAATTGAACTTATATTGTTTTCCCCTTCACTAGCAAAGTACCTAGGTATTTTATAGGCAAAGTGCTGGTCTTGAAGCCACTAAGTTCAGTAGTCCAATGCTTAATTTTAAGTTTTTAATTTTAAGTTTAACTTTTTTGCTAAACACAAAAAGACATTTCTTAGTATGGAATTGCATACCAGAACATTTCTGAAACTTCTCCACGCATTGAAGAACAAATTTAATAGCTGGTTTTGTTGCTTTGGCAAAGATAATAACATCATCAGCAAATGCTAAATGATTAACACCAATGTAAGATCTATGACTGTAGAGAGTATGAGGGGATGAAACCATGAGCTGATTCAACATTTTAGAGAAGTAATCAAAAGCCATGATGAAGATAGTTGGAGACAGTCGGTCACCTTGCTTGATTCCTCTAGATGAGGTGAAGAAACCATGAGATTTACCATTTATAAACACAGATTGAGAGTTGTTTCTTAGCCACCTATGTATCAGCAAGA
>NW_018221046.1:2052-3251 GCF_001263595.1 Phalaenopsis equestris
GACTCCCAACTTGAAGCTTGATGTGGAGGAATTGTTGGTGATCCCACAGTATACTGCAAGACACCTCCTTCCTATGTAACACCCAAATCTTGTTATTCAAATTAGAGACATAAAGAAAACCAGGGAATTTTTTTATAATTCTCTGGGAATTTTTAGAGATCATAGGCTCCAGAATAGCCATCAACCAAAATTTATACATCATATTCAAGGCCATCAGCCTGTTAAGGGATTTAGGATGTGCCAATCCCTTAACATTCCAACAAAGAAAGTTCATCATCCAATAGATACTGTTTTTCCCCTCCTTTTGGATTTAGCCATATCCTCTAGAGCTTCTTATGAGATTTTCTATCCCTGAGAATGTAACTTCCCCCCTTTTTAGTATTTAAAGTTTGGAAGTCCTTTTTCTTTTTCTTTGTTTTCTGGACAAGCCATTCATCCTCCAGAGCTATTTGTAACCCCTTAATTAAGGTTGTGTCAATCTGTTGTTCCTCAAGGACAACCTCAGCCCCTAATTCCTGAATGTTATCCCCCTCAATAGTATTCCAATCAGTGTTTAGTACTTCATTTATTGCCTGATTGTAACCAGAAAGGTCAGCTTCTGAAATATCATTGGCCTTCGCATTTACATCCTGCTGGTCCAGCTGGTCAACATTCTCAACTTGGGCAGGGATGATGTCCTGATGGCCGTCATCCTCACTGCCCTTGGTTAACCCCTGATTCAAAGGATTATCATAATCCTCTTTTCTCAAAAGCCCAACATCAACAGAGAAATGATCAGCCTCCTTTGAAGTCCTCCTAGCAGTTCTTCCGAGATGGGGATGGCTTTTATAACATTTGTTATCAGTGTGCCCAAACATGCTGCAATGGAAACAGTAGTATGGCTTCTGTTCAGCAACTATCCTTTGCCAATAGTGATTATGCTCAGTGCCCAACCAAATTTCCTCCACAACAAAAAGGGTTATATCCCTTTCCACTAATATTCTGGCTACTGAAGGTCTAGAAAGGTTGTAAGTAGGGACATCCAACTTCAAAGGTTTCTCCAGAGCTTGAACAATATTAAACAGAACTTTATGATTAATGAAGTGAAGCTTTAAACCAGGGAGTTTGAACCAAATAGGAACTACAGGCAGCTCCTTGCTCAAGTCAAACTCAGTAGACCATTTTAAGATCTTTATAGTAATACCATCAATCTGTAAAAT
>NW_018221047.1:0-4495 GCF_001263595.1 Phalaenopsis equestris
TATGTCATTCCATAAGGTATAATATCATTAACAATGAAGATCACAATGTCGGCATACCATGGAGCACACCACTCATTAATATTGAATAATTTTTCATCTGGAAAATGTTATGTAATTTCTTTGTCAAAATAGAGTGGTTTTTCTAATTCAAGCCTGGACAAATGATCAACAATTTAATTCTTAGCTCCCTTCCTATCTACTATTTCAAAGTTAAATTCATGAAAAAAAAGAACCCATCTTATCAATCTTGGTTTTGCATCATTCTTTTTCATTAAATACTTAATAGCATAATGATCTGTATGCACTATACATTTAGTTTCAATCAAGTATGATCTAAATTTATCAAAAGCATATACTATTGCTAATAAATCTTTCTCAGTTGGGGTATAATTAATTTGAGCTTCATTAAGAGTTCTACTAGCATAGTAGATAACTTTCAAAATTTATCATGCTTTTGTCCTAAAACAACTCCAATATCATAATCACTAGCATCACACATTAACTCAAAAGGTTTTTCCCAATTTGGTGAAACAATAATTGGTGCAGTGACTAATTTTTATTTTAATAATTCAAAAGCTTTTAGGCACTCTTCATCAAAATTAAAAATTACATCTTTTTCAAGTAAATGGCATAGAGGCTTCAGAATTTTTGAACAGTCTTTAATATATCGTATGTAGAATCCAGTATGTCCTAAAAAACTCCTAATCTTATTTATACTTGTTAGGTAAGGTAAAATAACGATCACTTGAATTTTTGTAGGGTCAACTTCCATACCAGTTTATGATATTTGATGACCTAATACAATTCCTCCTGCTACCATAAACTGGCATTTTTCCCAGTTAAGGACTAAATCTATTTCTTCACAACGCTTAAGAACTTTTGATAAATGTTCTAAACATAAGTTAAATGAAGTTCCAAACACTGAAAAATCATCCATAAAAATTTAAATCTCTTTTTCAATTAAATCACAAAAAGTAGTCATCATACATCTTTAAAATGTAGCAGATGCATTAAATAAACAATAAATAAAAGAGCATTCTATAAAAGCAAATGTACCATAAGAACTAGTAAAAGTTATTATCTCTTGATCCTCTGTATTTGGTGATAACCAGTATATCCATCCAGAAAACAAAAGTATTTATGCCCAGTTAGTCTATCTAGCATCGAATCTAGAAAGAGTAGTGGAAAATGATCTTTCCTTTTGGTGAGATTTAGTTTTCTATGATCCATGCATATTTGCCATCCCATGACTTTTCTTTTTGGTATTAACTCATTATGTTTATTTAAAGTCACAGTCACTCCTTCTTTCTTAGGAACATAGTGAATTGGACTAACCCATGCACTATATGAAATAGGGTGGATAATTCCAGCATCTAACCACTTTAAAATTTCTCTCTTAACAACTTCTTTCATAACAGGATTCAATCTCGTTTGAGGATTAACCCTGAGTTTGCAGTTCTCTTCCATATGAATTCTATGCATACAAATTGAATGGCTGATTTCTTTTATATCAGCAATTGTTCATCCAAAGGCTTTCATATAACTCTTTTAAATTTTCATGAAACTCTCTTCTTCTTCTGTAGTTAATTTCGAGGAAATTATAACATGTAATGTTGAGGAATCACCTAAAAAGGCATACTTCAAATGTTCAGGAAGTAACTTTAACTCAAGTTCAAGAGGCTTTTCAATTGATGGACAAAAAAGATGTATCTTTCTTTGTTGTGTCCAAAACTCAAAACTTTCTTAAACATAACTTGAATATTCCTTATATAAATCTTCATATTGATCCAATTCCTCTTCTTGCCCGTGTTCCATATCTTCGTTCCAACTCTTTCATCTCAGATCTCTCTTCATAAGTTGTTTTGAAATGACATTCACTTAAATATCTTATAACATCTTTCTGATAGCATCATCATCTTTACCTTTTGCAGGGTACTTCCTTTTGCAGGGTACTTCATTGATCATTGATTTTGAAATGTTAAAAGTAACAGTTTGATCATTGACGTGCATTATTAATTTTCCTTTCTTCACATCTATCATTGCTCTTTCTATGACTAGGAAAGGTCTCCCCAAAATGATAGGTATATCCTTATCTTCCTCGATATCTAGCACAATGAAATCAACAGGAAAGATAAATTGATCCACTTTCACTGGTACATCTTCTATAACTTCTTTAGGATAGGTTATTGAACAATATGCTAATTGCAGAGTTACAATAGTCATGGTTATTTCTCCTAATTCCAATCTCTTAAATATTGATAATGACATAAGATTGATGCTTGCTCCTAAATCACATAAAGTTTTCCCATAAAATCTGTCTCCTATTGCACATGAAATTGTAAAACTACCAGGATCTTTAAGTTGTTCAAGAAGTTTTCTCTGAATTATAGCACTACACTCCTCACTAAGTGCAATAGTCTCATTATCTTCAAACTTCCTTTTTTTGTTAAGTATATCCTTCATAAACTTCACATAGCTTGATATTTGTTCTAAGGCTTCAACAAATGGAATATTAATTGTATGTTTCTTAAAAATTTTCAAAAATTTTGAAAATTGCTTATCCAACCTTTGTTGTCGAAGCCTCCGAGGAAATGGAGGTGGTGGTGTTTCCAAATCAACTTTAAGTTGAGAAATATGTCTCCTTAAACCTTTCGGAGCGTCCTCTTTTGGTTCTTCAATCACTTCTCTTTCTACTTCAATTTCATTTTGAACTTTACCTTACAATTCTCTTCCACTTCTAAGTTGAACGACTTTTAGTTACACTTTATTTTGGTCTTTTAGATTTACTTCTGTATTATTAGGAAGTGTTTCTTGGGATCTATTACTTAATGAAATTTCTATTTCTCCAAGTTGATTCTTAATATTTCTAATTGTACCTCCTTGACTTTGTATTTAATTTCTCATACGTAACACCATTTCTTCTATAGACAACTTTTTCTCCTTAAATTGTGAATTACTATTAAAACTTGAATGATAAGTAGGTCTATAATTACTATTCCCTTGGTTGTTCCAGTTTCCCAATGGATTTACTTGATTATTCCCCCATTGCTGATTATTACCACCCGTAATATTTTTCCAATTGAAGTTGGGATGGTTCTTCCAACCTGGGTTATAATAATTTAAATATGGGTTATTCTGCTTGTTATTTATGGTATTTAAAGTTTCTATTGATATTTGAGAATCTTCAGTTTGGTCTAATGAATTCTCTTCAATCATTAGAATTGGCTGAGAAAAATTCATTCCAAATTGGTCTAACTCCCTTGAAATTATAGCAAATTGATTTCCTAACATTGCAAAAGCATCAGATTCATGAATATTGGCTACTTTCTCAATTGAATACTTTCTTAAGATTTACCCTTTCAGAAGACCATTGAAAATTATTGGTAGCTATCTCTTATATTAAAACATAAGCTTCATTAAATGGTTTTGAGATCAATGAACTACCACCAACAACATCGGTAATAGATCTAAGAGATCCAGCTAATCCATTGTAAAATATTTAAATTATTAACCAATCTAGTATAGTATGGTGTGGACACTTTCTTAAGAGTTCATTAATTTTTTCCCATGCTTCATAAATAGATTCCCCTTCAAACTGGCTAAAAGATGTAATATCATTTCTAAGCTTGTAGTTTTTTATGGTGGAAAATATTTAGCAAAGCATTTTTGTGCTAAATCAATCCAAGTTTTGATAGATCCAGGTGATAAAGAATGTAACCATATCTTAGCTTTATCCCTCAGTGAGAAAGGAAATAATCTTAGTCTTATTAAATGTCGGGATCAGAAACTTTAGCCTGTCACTCTAAAGTCCTCTAATTCTACACCCTTGAAAATATAACTCCCTATTTATTTGCACTCAACCCCATGAACTACATTCTCATTCATGAAATTAATATGTGATTCTAACCATTTGTTGACTGAGACAATACCATCTTGGATCTTTCATGTTCTCACAATAGGTTTTAACATCTTAATTGGCCAAATCAAGAAGTAAATTAAGTGCAAGGTCTTAAATCATCACAACGTCTTCCAACAATGAAGACTAAAACTTCACACAACTTCTTTTAAACATTTAATCACTTATCATTTTAAGGAAAAATATGAAGAAAACTACTCAGAATTCATGGAGAAAACACCACCACACATGAGTTTAAGTAGAAATCATGCACACAAACAAGAAATCTAAATTAAAACCAAGTGTAGACACAAAGATAAACACTTATCTCAAATTCTCTCCACTAATGTCTTGAAGTTTCTTTGAATTCTCTTTCTTCTCTCACAATATAAACTAATACTCAAAATAAAATAAAATAAAATAAAGGTGGCCGGCGGTAAACTTTGGTGGACGGTTGCTAGCCCCCTTCTCTTGGAAAATCTAAGTCTTTTCTAATAAAAATCCAAGGGGTGCCTTGGTGTCTCTTAAAAAATGTGTCTCCATACAATGAATCTTCTAGAAGTTGTCTCCTCATAAGCCAATTGAATGAATTTTCATGTC
>NW_018221047.1:4615-13867 GCF_001263595.1 Phalaenopsis equestris
TTTTGCACATTTCTTCATTTTTGCTCCAAATTTGACTCTTTTTCACACCTTTAGCATTTTCATCCATTTGATTGTACCTATAAGAAAAATACACAAATATCTTTCATTAAAGCAAGATATATCAAAAAATACGTATAAAAATGTGTATAAAAATACTATATATTTTAGGTGTAGCAGCCCCCAATTTGATTTATAGTTTTAGGTTTTGATACGAGATGTTAGCCCCCATATGAGATGTTAGCCCCTAGGTGGTGGGAATCGAGGGAACACTAGAGTGAGAGTTAGTATCTTTCCTGCCTAGCCGGTCTTCAAGACTATTCAAAATATAGATTAGCCAATGTTCTTTATAGCATCTCTAGTAATGGTAAAAATATTATTGCTCCTATTTGACACAACACATTTATAATACTTTCACAACAAAATTTCTCTACTTATTACTAATTTATGATAAGGAAAAAGATATTTTACATATACTTCCTTCATCTTGCAAAAATTTAGTTAAGTTAATTAGTTGCTTATTTTATTTTCATAAACAAAAAATTACAAAAAAAATCAAATTTGCGTTCCTATTTTGCATCTTAAGTTTAAGTAAGAATATTTTGCTAAGCAGAGTTTTGTGATCTAAAATTTCTAAACTTTCTAGTTTTCTAAAGTGCATATTGCTAATCTCCCCGTGGATTCAATTTTTGGGGCTTAATCAAGAAGTCTTATATTACTTGATAATAATATGTATACTTGTGTAGTATCCCATATTTAAATATTATAATTGTATTCATATTTGTTTCATAGTAGAAAACTTACCTAGCTTTTGCTTTGGATCAAGTTTTTGACTTTATTACAAATTAATAATAACTATTAAGGAAATCAGACATATAATTGCATACATTGCATTTACATATATACAAAAAGCCGAGATAAAATTTTTAGCGTCGTTGCCGGGAGGTTAGAAAAGAGAGTTCAATTACAGAAATTTGTAAAAATTTTCATAAATAAGTTTTTAGAAAGCAAAATTTCTATTTTTATAAAGTTTTATTTAAACTTTAAGATTTATTGTAAGAATATTGCATTGTAAAGTTCTTGTTTGTATGTTTTTATTTTTATTTCATTTTATATGTATTTTATGTGTTCTATAGTAATGTATGCGTAGTTCAGGTTCCACAGGACTTCTGCCTTATGATTCTGAATTAGAAAGAACTATTAGAAAAATTAAAATATTAAATACTACTGAAAAATTTCAAGAAATGACAAATCAAAATAATGAAAATGCTGAAGAGTTTAGACCTTCAAGAGATTAAGCAAACTATACGGTGGATGAACTTCATTGTAGTATTCAAAAACTCGTTGTAGTGGCTAATTCATTTGAACTTAAACATGTTATTATCCAAATGATATCAAATAATCAATTTGGGGGAGTACCAACTGAAGATCCAAATTTTCATCTTGCCAATTTTCTAGAATTGTGTGCTACATTTAAATATGATGGTGTATCAGATGATGCTATAAGATATAGATTATTTCCTTTCTTACTGAGGGATAATACTAGGATATGGTTACATTCATTACCATTTAGACTATTAGAACTTGGAGTGATTTAACACATAAATTCCTAGCTAAATATTTTTCATTAAAAAAAAACTGCAATGCTTAGAAATGATATTACATTCTTTTGTTAGTTTGAAGGGGAATCTATTTATGAAGCATGAGAATGATTTAAAGAACTTTTAAGAAGTGTCCACTCCATGTTATACTAGATTGGTTAATAATTCAAACAGTTTATTATGGATTAGTTGAATCTCTTAGATCTATTATCGATGCCGCTGCTGGTGGTTCATTGATGTTAAAACCATTTCATGACGGTTATGCTTTAATTGAAGAAATGAATACAAATTATTTTTAATGGCCTTCTGAAAGGGTAAATATTAAGAAAGTAGCCAATATTAATGAAACTGATGCTTTTACCATGTTGACAAATCAAGTTGAAGCAATTTTAAGGAAGTTAGACTAATTTGGAATGAATTTTTGTCAACCAATTTCCATGATTAAAGAGAATTCATTAGGCCAAAGGGTAGATTCTCAAGCATCATTAGAGAATTTAAATGTCATAAAAAATAAGCAAAAAACCCATATTCAAACTATTATAACCCAGGTTGGAAGAGCCATCTTAACTTTAACTGGAATAATACTTCGGGTGGTAGTAATCAACAATGGGGGAACAATCAAGTAAACCCATTGGGAAATTGGAACAATCAAGGGAATAATAATTATAGACCTACGTATCCTCTAGGTTCTAATAGTAATCCACAATTTAAGGAGATAAAGTTGTCTATAGAAGAAGTGGTGCTATAAATGGGAAATCAATTACAAAGTCAAGGAGCTACAATTAGAAACATTGAGAATCAATTGAGATAAATAAAAAATTCATTAAGTAACAGATCTCAAGGAACACTTCCTAGTAATACAAAAGTAAATCCCAAAGGCAAAAAAAAGAGCAAGTAAAAGCTATTCAACTCAGAAGTGAAAGAGAATTGGAAGGTAGAGTTCAAAAAGAGACTGAAGTAGAGAGAGAAGAGATTGAAGAACCCAAAGAGGACGCTCCAAAAGATTTAGAGAGACCTTTTTCTCCACTTAAAGTTGATTTGGAAAAACCACCATTTCCACTTTATCAGAGGCTTTGATAATAAAAGATGGATAAGCAATTTTCAAAATTTATGGAAATTTTGAATTTAAATGTCATAAAAAATAAGCAAAAAACCCATATTCAAACTATTATAACCCAGGTTGGAAGAGCCATCTTAACTTTAACTGGAATAATACTTCGGGTGGTAGTAATCAACAATGGGGGAACAATCAAGTAAACCCATTGGGAAATTGGAACAATCAAGGGAATAATAATTATAGACCTACGTATCCTCTAGGTTCTAATAGTAATCCACAATTTAAGGAGATAAAGTTGTCTATAGAAGAAGTGGTGCTATAAATGGGAAATCAATTACAAAGTCAAGGAGCTACAATTAGAAACATTGAGAATCAATTGAGATAAATAAAAAATTCATTAAGTAACAGATCTCAAGGAACACTTCCTAGTAATACAAAAGTAAATCCCAAAGGCAAAAAAAAGAGCAAGTAAAAGCTAGAAGTGGAAGATAATTGGACGACAGAGTTCAAAAAGAGACTGAAGTAGAGAGAGAAGAGATTGAAGAACCCAAAGAGGACGCTCCAAAAGATTTAGAGAGACCTTTTTCTCCACTTAAAGTTGATTTGGAAAAACCACCATTTCCACTTTATCAGAGGCTTTGATAATAAAAGATGGATAAGCAATTTTCAAAATTTATGGAAATTTTTAAGAAACTTACAATAAATATTCCATTTGCTGAAGCTCTAAAACAAATGCCAAGTTATGTAAAGTTTATGAAGGATTTTCTTAATAAAAAATGAAATTTTAATATAATGAAACAGTTGCACTTAGTGAGGAGTGCAATGCTATAATTCAGAAAAAGCTTCCTGAAAAGCTTAAAGATTCTGGTAGCTTTACAATTCTATGTGCAATAAGAGACAGATTTTATGATAAAGCTTTATGTGATTTAGGAGCAAGCATTAACTTTATGCCATTATCTATATTAGGTTTGATTTAAGAGAGATATCTCCCATTACTGTAACCCACTGTAACTTTGCAACTAACAGATCGTTCAATAACATATCCTAAGAGAGTTATAGAAGATTTCCTAGTGAAAGTGGATGAATCAAATGTGGATCAATTTATTTTTCCTATTGATTTCAGTGTGCTAGATATAGAGGAAGATAAGGAGATACCTATAATTTTGGGGAGACATTTCCTAGCCACAGGAAGAGCAATGATAGATGTGTAGAAAGGACAAATAACTATGTGTGTCAATGATCAAATTGTTGGATCTTAAAGAATGGGAAGATTTATAGCTAGCGCATTATATAAGATCATGGAAGGGTTTTAGGATGGGAAAAGCTTTGTAATTGGTCTATCCTACAAATAGTGAAGGAGTTATCTTATGAGAAATTGGAGGATGGAGTTCTCCACATTTATTGCCAATGTAGGAGGCGGCTATGTCGAATACAAGAACTAAACCCTAGCTTCCTATGTGAGCATGTTAGGGTGAGCATGGCTGGTGTTGTGCATATTAATTGCATTATGTTGTATGTTTTATGTGATGTATGTTGCATGGTGCATTTTGCACATTGCACTTGGGTTCGACCAGCCGTCACGACATGATAAACCTTTCTTATCTACCGGCCTCCCCGTGTCAGTCAACCAACCACTTTGGTCTGACCGACCGCCCATCCTGGTAAACCAATGATTTTGTTCTAGCTGTCCCCCTGGCTCGGCTGACCAATTATTTTAGTTCAGTCGGCCACCTCAGTCCAACCGAGCCTGTAGGCTACATTATTTTGGGTTGACCACCCCATTTAAGCCTGCAGGTCGAACAACCAGCTTCACTTACATAGTGTGTATTTTGCATGTGCATCAATGTTGCTAGCATGATATCTTGCATAATCATTATCACATGCTTGAGTTGCATTTGAGTGCCCATTTATACACTCACCCCACTTGTATGATTCTCTCTAGTGAGAATCATCATTCCTTAGGTTGTTGCCTCCATGACATGCCTACCCTTTCGAATCATTACCTCCATGCCATACTCATCTTTCGGGCAGCTGCCTCCACAACATGCCTACACTTTTGAATCACTACCTCCATGGGATACCCATCTTCTGGGTAGTTATTTCCACGGTTCGGGCTGTTGCCTCCATGACATGTCCATCCTGTTGGGTCACTTCCTCCATGACATACCCATCTTGAGGGCATTATCTTCACGACATGCCCACCCTTTCAGTTCACTACTTCTACGACATACTCATCGTCTATGTTGTCGCCTCTATGACACACTCGCCTTCCTGAGTCACTGCCTCCACGACACACGTCTTCCTGAGTCACTGCCTCCATGGCACGTCTGCATTCCTAAGTCACTGCCTTGCTTAATTATTGTATTCAAACCATGAAATCTATAGAAATAGGAGCTTTGACTTAACACTCCATCATCAATGCTACAAGGGGGATCCACTTTAGGGTTAGGTAACCCTTTTACTATTTTCACACTTTTTCAGCATTTGGGTGGCACGTTTAAGGGATGGGTGGAGCAGATTCATCCATTGAAGCCCATTTATGAAGCCATTGTGAATTTATATGATAAACATGTTGTTTTTTTGGCACAAAGTGAGTTCTTCATAGGCTCCTTCCTCTTCTCATCCTTCTACTTCTTATTCTTAGCCTAGACCCTCTAATAGCATGACCTCGTTGTCAGAGCAACTGTGAAGGATGACATCGCTATTATTCAAATAGAAGTATATGATATTGTTGATCATCTGACATATCTGGATTGACAAAATAAATGCCAATTTGATTATGATGATTGTTTTCATGTTGCTTAACTAGAGATGTATAGATTGAATCAGTGGATTTGTAGGAATAAATCAGTGGAGTTCCTTGTTTGTCCACCTTACCAGATATACGAGCATAGCAAGAGGATGGAGGCAAATTCAGAGAAAGAGGGTTCTGATGATGAGGATGAGGAGTAGTTTTCTTATTTTGATGTGAATGTGTGAGATGTTATTTTTTTGTTGTTGTTGAAATTGATGTATTTTTTAGATTCCTCTGATGTACTGAGCTAATTGTATTTGTTGGTGTTATTATTGATGTACTCTTTGGATTACTTTTTGTATGGACTAAATTATGCACTTATGTATTGTAATAATTCATCTTTTTCTGGTGTAATTTTCATATTAAACATACGGAGCTGTGATTTACTTGTTATTGCATATTTGTATTTTCTATTTATACATGTAAAATTTTATGATAGACACATGTAGTAGAAGGTACTTCTGTGCTACTTTCTCTCTACTTATATGCTTGTTCACAATGCTTCATATGCTAAAAAACGAGTTGTGGGGGGTGGGGGGGTATTATGCTTTAAAATAAATTGTGGTATATGGTGCTCATTTGAAATTGTTGCAATTTTTTGAAAAGGAAAAAAACATAGGATTTTTATTTTAAATTCTATGAAAATGAGGCTAAGGTAGTGTATAGTTAACCTGTAGAAAAATTGTTTCACTATTTATTTTTGCAAGGAGTTACGTAATTGTTTAACTAGGTATTCTTGGATATATACTTCATAAGATTTAAGCCTCTATTTAAGTAATAGATTTAACTATTTCATGTTAAAGTAAAGGAGTGTGGTAGGCATCACTTTTGGTAGTTGATAGTGGAATTTAAAAACATTAAAGGCCAATCTAGATATATCGATCCTGCTAAAAATAGTTTTAAGAATTGAAATATGCATGTTAAAGCAAGAAAAAAAAGTGATTAAAATAAAAGCATTGAATGAGGAAAAGCTTAAGGAGAAGCCTAATTAAAAATTGGTTTCACTAGATTCTTTTTAAAGTTGAAGAATTATTACAATCCTAAGCTTATGTGTAATAAAAGTGAATCTGTAATTATTTTTAAAATGGAGTGCTTAAATTCTATTTTTTCTACCATTTAAGTTACTTTAGTTAATATTTATTAACTACCTTATGAATTGTATAGAAAATCAAGTTTTCCTAGTTATTAACTACTTTTATGCTAGGTCTAGACTTGTTTGCTGGAGTCAAATTTATACTATAAGCAATCTTAAAGAAAAATTATTGATAATTTCCAATTAGACCCACTTCCTCAAATTAATAGATTTGTTTTTTAAAAATTTAGTGTTACTTAAGGACAAATAACATTTAAGTCTGGTGCATTTTTATGTGTAGAAAAACATGCTTAATTTCATTTATATTTTGCACATTTTTATGGATAAATTGCACTTTTAATCAAAGTATCTTTATGTTTTTCTTACAGGTACAACATGTAGTAGAAGTAGAATGAAGTGGAGAAGAAATAGAGTGAAGCGAAGCTAAAATGGAGCATTTGGAACTCAAAAGGCTGGCACCTAGGCCCCAGCCATTGGGTGTCAAGGCTCTCCTACCAAGCGCCTTGGCTCCATCTACTTTAGCACCTAGGCGTCAGTGCTTACCCGACCAGACAGAGAGGCTGACACCTAGGTGCCACATTGGGAACACAAATGGTTGGCCCCTAGGCAGCAGCCATTGGGTGTCAAGGCGCTCCTATCAAGCGCCTTGGCTCCATCTACTTTAGCACCTAGGCGTCAGTGCTTACCCGACCAGACAGAGAGGCTGACACCTAGGTGCCATTAACTGCTAGGTTGTTTTTTTGTAGTTTTTTTTCGATGACTTGTGAAGTTTAGGAGACAATATAGGAGGTTCCTGGAAGTCCAGGTAAAGTTGAGAGTCTAGGAGAAGATAGTTTGCATTTTAGTGAGAGTTCGGTGATGAACTTGTGGGATATTGTAAAGAGGATATTTTGCAAAGTAGCAAGGATTATGAGATCCTTTAAGGGAGGAATTTCCAACACTTTGTAAAGGAAAAAAAAGCTAATTACTATGTTCTTATTTACATAATAATTTTATGTAAACATAATTTTAGTTGATTTACTTTGTTTCCAAGATGTTTTGTGGTAAATTTTCCATGATTTGTGAGTAGTTCTTTTTACCTTTTCTCTTGTTCTATACAAATGATTTGTTAAAATTTATTGTGAATCGATAATAACTTGGAAGAGCTATAGCATGAACAACTAGAAAAATCACATTGAACTAGATGTTATGAAACAATAGTAAACTATAGGGGGATGCAAATAGAAAAGGAAATAATATTTGATGGGTTTAAATTGGATTTTAAGGAATTAAAACAAATTTAACCAAACTTCTTTATGCATTCAATTTAATGAATTCATTTTCCTACGTACTACTTATATCATTGCAAGGGAGGGTAGCTTCTTTATCTTGATTTTTCACCAATTCAAATATATTGAGTAGGATTTCTATAAGAGTAAAACTTTTAATAGTAGTTTGCCAGAATTTAGCAAGACTAGTTAGAACAACCTAAACCCAACTTTACTTCCAAGCTAAGACCGATTTTAGCAGGCTAGAACTTCTCTTAAGTTAATTAAGTCACTCCCTGTGGGATCTATCTTTCATACTAAAAAAATTGATATTACTTGAACAATATGTATACTTGCGTGATACCTCTAAACTTAGAATTAGAGTGTACCACTATGTTAGGCACCGCTGCAGGTCCGAGTTCCGATCAGTGGTACCCTAACCCTGCTACCTATACCTTTTAGGATTACTATACCTTTCCTTTTACTGAGCCCCTTTGAGCCCTGCCACTCTTTTAAATTCATTGATATCATTTTGAAGGCCCGATTAAAAATGAGTTGTCGCCCATTTGGGATACTATGATTCACCCTCTGTTTTTATGGACCAACGACAATTATAGGACTGCCATCACTTCTGGCTTTATCTTCTTTCTCTTCCTCTTATCAAAAGAAAGATGGGGGGACAAAATGCAGGCATGAGTAGCCCTCCCACAGACACGTCATTTTCATTCTCTCCATTAGAACTATAGGGATATCCCTATCAAGATGATTTTTTTTTTATTTTGTAGGCTTTGTATGTTGACACGTTGTTATCCATTTGGGATGTGAGAGACTCAATCTTTACCGTGCGGCTTAGTGAGAGCTTTGAATCATTGAAGCATTCCCATATGAAAGAATCATCTTTTGATGGCCTATTCTCAAGGTTCATGATAATATAAGTGAAACTCCTATTACTAAGAGTATTCTTAGGTCTCTTTCAAGATGTAATTAAACAGGAGGATACAGTCCTCTGGGAGACTTTTGACCCAAAAAAAAAATTATTTTTTTGGTTATTTGGTTATAGGTGTTTTATATATGGATTCACTTTGTGGATATTGTGTTTCAAAGTACTTTGATCCAATCCACTTCAAAATTATATTCTTAACCCATCATACAAGGGTTATCCATATACAAGTCTTCTGCTAGTTTTTTTATCTATTTTTCTATTTATTATTGTATTATTTTTCGTTTTAATTTTCTCTTTTTTTTATTTTTAAAAAGAGTCGCCAGCTTGTCGATCGTCGTATACGTCCCCCATTCGAATAAATCTCCCTCTCGAACCATATAAATGATTCGAAGAGGAGAGGAATCGAATAAGAAGGGACATACGACAAAAAGACAAACAAGAGAAAAAGTAAAACGTGGAGAGTCTACGTGCGATAAATCTCGCAAAGATAGGTTAAGAATGTCCGCCCAAACAAGATCGG
>NW_018221047.1:15086-17346 GCF_001263595.1 Phalaenopsis equestris
AAAAGGGCGGCCGGACTCCGCATATACATGCCCGGTCCTAATTCTATACATCAACATAAAATGTTGAATTAAGATACGGGGCACGAGCATCTGCTCCTGGTCCCCTCCACATGGTTCCCGTGCTAAATGTCTCGGAACCCGTGCCCGTATCTTATTTCTGTTACAGGACTCTCCTAGACTCTAAAAAAAATACATAGAGAAAAGAAAAAGACTCAATCCTGCATGGAAACAAGTGTCAGCGGGAAAATCACATGCACATAACGTATCATGAGCCATGCCTTAAAAGTGGGGGGAGCTAATAACACCTGTAAGCTAGATGGTCAGAAATCATTACTTGATCCCCCCATAGCGGTACCTGTGTGTGTGCATATAAATAGGCATGGCTCCCTGCAAAAGAACACCCTAACACACTACCACACATATGCAACATGCAATCACATCACAAACATAATGCAAAAGAAAGATACTTGGCTAGGGCAACCAATCCAACAGAGAACAATAGCCAAGTATCAAAAAGATTATCTAGAACCCTAAGTCCTAGCTTAGCACACAATCTAACGGAAGGTGCGTTAACCTAATATCTAAGTGAGGGGTAAGTCTAGGAGTAGTATGACTTTGACGAGGTCGTCATACTGGCCCCATCTTAAAGATCCAAGGGATCTAAAGGGTGTCACGAAGAATGGTGACACGAGTTAGATCTATTAGATCTTTAGCACAGTCATACTCGTGTCAATCCCGATGACTTAACTCGCATTGCTCACTGGGATCAACCGTTAAGGCATCGCGACCAACACGGGGTCACTCTCCTAACGAACCTGGCTCGCTATCCATGCAAATATGCAAATAAAAATGTTAATGCAGGAAAATCAGAACACATAAGTAGTGACAAAGAGTATGCCATGAAGGCAGTGACGCGTAGGGATGGGCATGCCGTAGCGGCAGGGGCCCGCGAAGAGGGCAAAAAGATGGGCATGCTGTGGTGGCAGCGACCCTATGAGGTATGCCGATAAGGCAATAAAATAAAGGTGAACATACCTAGGTGGTAGTGGCCCTATGAAGATGGGCATACCGTAGCGGCAGCGGCCCAAAAAGAGGGTATGCCGGTAAGGCAGTGACCCAAAGGCAGGCATGCCGTAGCGGCAAGGTAGCGGCAAGGTCCCGAAAAGAGGGTATACAGGCGAAGCAGTGATCCGGTGGTAGGCATGTCATGTCGGCAAAAGACCCGAAAAGAGGGTATGCCGGTAAGGCAGTCACCCGAAGGTAGGCATGTCGTAGTGGCAGGGGCCCGAAAAGAGGGTATACCGGCGAGGCAGTGACCCGGTGATAGGCATGTCGTAGTGGCAGGGGCTCGAAAAGAGAGTATACCGGCAAAGCAGTGACCCGGAAGAATGCAACTCAAGTAGACAATATCTATCATGATCATGCAAACATACAGATGCAAGGAAAAATGCAATAATATATTCATGCATATTGGCTACAACGATCATGAAAACATACAGATGCAAGGAAAAATGCAATAATATATTCATGCATATTGGCTACAACATACAAAAATACAAACACACATGCAAGACAATATGGTCGATTGGGCCGAGTAATCCAATCAAACCAAAGTGTTGTATCAACCGACTCAGGGAAGCCGATTAAAGTGAAATGAAGTGCTCACCAGGCCAGGGCGGCCAGACGGAGTGAAGTGAGGTGCTCGTCGGGTCGGGGCGACCGAACGAAGCGAAGTGAAGTGCTCGTCGGGCTGGGGCAGCCTAACAAAGAGAAGTGAGGTGCTCGTCGGGACAGGACGACCGAACGAAGCGAAGTGAAGTGAGGTGACATGCAAAAATGCAACATGCAAACATAAATATGTGATAGGGAGCCATTCTCGTGCTAACGACCTTACCGGGGAACCTATGTTCAATATATAAAAAGATGTTAATTGCTGCCTTTGCTTTAGTGAGACAAGTGGGGGAACTTCTCCCTGGATCTCCAAAGGGGGGAGTTCTCCATCTCTTCATGAAACGGGCTAATGACAACACTCTTCCCAATTTCACGACGCCTCCGAGCTTTGCAAAATAAGCTAATGACTCGCATTTTCTCATTTTGCAAAGATCTACTTTTCGATCTTTTTAAAAGATCGGGACTACCAAAGTAAAGGGGAGCGAAGGGAGCTCCAACCTCTAGGATTTTTGTGCTAAGGCTAACAGTCAAACATGATTCACTCGGCTATCGTAGGAAAATTAGTTGCGCGAGGGGATCCTATCCTATA
>NW_018221047.1:18332-21241 GCF_001263595.1 Phalaenopsis equestris
TCCAGACACAGTGGCGGGGTCCATTTCATCATTTGAGGTCAACTAGACAACTTCACCGACGATCGGGTCAAATTGAGTCAAATTCGTGCATGGCGCGCGATAACAAATTTTCGCCGATCACAAGTGGACACCCTATACTTATGACATCAAAAAAATTGATGCCAACATGTATATCCTTCTTTTCCATCTTCGAATTGTTGATATGATTTGAGAAAGAGATTTATCTGAATAAGGGAATCATATGACGATGTATAAATAGACAAACTAGCGTCTTTGAGTGCTCTAAAAAGAACCGAGAAAACAATAATTTCATGGTTCATCCATACCTAGGCATTTTTGTCAATAGTGGATACGATGATTCACCTACTGCTCTGGGGCCCATTATAGGTGATGAAAGCATTGGGATTCTCCCGCTTGAGATGAAAAAAATCCTTTGGTTTTCTAAACAGTTGGATATCATAAATATTGTAAGCAAGGCTTTTTTATTGAGATTATTCTTGGGCATCCCTTCAATGTAATTAACCAAAAAAATACATTCCTTCGAGAGCTACTCTTTACCCAAAATAAGAAAAAAACATGATTATGTTGTTGTTGGTTGATTTCATAGGATTTTCTTTGTGGATATGTTTCTGAGGCATGTTCAATCCAATCTCATTTCAGATGTACACTCTTAAGCTATCACACAAAAGTTAACTTTTGGAACATCTCTACAACCTTTTTAAAATGTTTGTCTATTTTCATTTTATTTTCTTTCTCTCTAGTTCCTTTCTTATTTGAGTCATCTTATTGATTCAAAAAAGAAACTTATTTGAAAAGAGAATTATACAATAAAGATAAGAGTATTTGGTAACACTGAAAGCTCACTAGAAAAGATGAAAACAATGCAAGGGAATAAGAACATGTAGCTATGATAATTTTAAATCTAGCTTAAAGGCCATGAAGAAAAATAAAACCATGAAAAAATTTATAAATTTTAAAATCTTGAATATTTTAACCATTATAAAAATAAATCTCTTAAAGTTAAAATTTTATATTTTATCCTTAAATGCTTAATTGAGATCATATCTAGATTAACCACTTTCATAATAAAGTGTGAACACATGCAGGTGCACTAAAGAACACACTAAATAAAAATTAATAAATAATAGGTTGGGTGCCATTGGATTGGCAAGATATCCCATAATAACAAAATAGTAGTAAACCTCCGCATAGACATATATGCTCGACCCTAAAATAAGACAACAAATAAATAATCTGAAATTAAGGTATGAGACACAAGCAAACACTCTTGGTCCTCTCCACACAGTCCCTTCTTTAACCATCAGGACTTATGCTCGTATCTTATTTTTAGTACATTTTCTCCCAATGGATTCTAAAAGTAGAAAAGTTCAAAAGACTCAATCTATAATATAAATGTAGGACGAGCTATGTCATGCAATGTATAAAAGTTCTGATCTTATGGGATGAAGCACCTATAAAAAATGTACTAATTTAAACTATTATACTCCTTCCTATTGGATATGGTGTTGTGTAAGGAAAATCTAACAAAAAATGCTAATGCACAAGCCTCAAAATCAGTAAAGCATGCAAAAGGCACACAAATTGTACAATAATTAGCATAAAATAAAGAACAATAGCTCTGCATGAAAACTTTTAATTGCCTCCAGCCCCAGTTCAAAATAAAAACTATAAAGTGTTGCCTTCACATACATCTACATATAAATCATGTAGTGTAAGGGATAAGAGCTTTACTATAGGATCTGGATGGGGTCATCAACCTGGAACCATCCAAAACATTGGAATAAGCTAACCGCCATCAAGATAATAGATGAAAAACCAAATCTTTACTTGGAATGATCTTACCAGACCTAGTGATAAGGATTGCCACATTACTCATCTGGATGAGCCAATAAAAAATTCTTGTTTTCGTACTATCACTAAGGGTCATTTGAGTACTGCCACAAATATTTTGACTCATGAGGCATTAACATCCATGGTAGAAAAGGAAATAAAGTTTTACATGAAGAAGCACATCCATGTGCATATGAACATACACATAAGTAGTGCATAAACCCCAACAACATTGATGGTATGTCAAAATCTAATTAGAAAAGAGTAAAATATAGAATGTATAGAATATGGCACAGTCAAAATCCTTGGGGATTAATTCCCAAGAAGATACAAAAGCTCTCCTCTTGTTATCAAAGGGAGTGCACTATGACATCATACAGATGATGACATAGAACATTCCATAAGACATGGAAGTAAAAGGTGGTGGCATCATGGTGTTGAAAGGGAGTGCCTAGGTGCCAACCTCTTTTATCCTCTAGATAGGATAAGGGTTGTGCTGACAACTTATGCGACAAATGCAACCTAAACCTAGCTAACGGTGAGACACAAATATTATCCATCACATCTCATATAGGTGATATGTGAAAAGGTTAAATGAAAGAAAATGAGCTTAAAATAGGTCATTTCAAATGATAACACAAAGAGTGTAGGCTCTACTGATAAGTCAAACAAATCCGAACTTCCACCCGTATGGAAGGGTGTAACAATAATTTGGGATGTTGATTCATGGGTGAACAATTGACCCAAGGAAAATATGTTGATATTTTCATACCTATTTTATACTATTTTTAATGATATTACACTTTTAAAAAGGTATTTTTCATGTTTTTTTGCAAGAATGATGAATTAGGGTCATTGGAGCAAAAAGATGCAAACAGGAGCGAATTTGGAGCGAAAATGACCAAAATGTGGAGATTTAAACTAGGCCACCGATGGCGCCCTCGACCCCGCTGACGGTGAGTTTTTCCCGAGGCTACAGGATAAAATTCTTCAGAAGACCGCCGACGGCTCCCTCGAGGCCGCCGACGGTGAGATCGACGGTTATGCCTACTCAAGCT
>NW_018221047.1:32977-40023 GCF_001263595.1 Phalaenopsis equestris
CCCTACCTCCTTTCCTTTTTAGTTTCCCCTCATTTCATCTCTATTTATATGTGTGTTTGTTGAATTAGGGCTATTTTTTGTGAGTTCACTTTTCGATTTCTGTCAAGGACAGGCGGCGCCCTCTTATCCCTTTACAGAGCTGTATTCGAGGACAAGTGTTGCTCCGGCTGTTTCTCGCTCCGAGGTGGTGGTTATTCTCAACGTTCCCCCTTCTCGACACCCTCGTTTCTGCTGTCGTACTAGCTTGAGAGCGCCAAGGACAGCAGATCTGCTGTCTTCTGTAAACCTCCTTCCGAAACCTTTCCTTGTTACAGCCTAGCTGCAGCCGCCGCCCCTATCTTCCCCTCCTTTTACTGACCGTAATCCTTCTCCATGACACAGCCAACCCGTCAACCCCTCTTCACTCTGCAGCACATCCCATAATCCTTCTCCACTACAGACCCATTCCGTAATCCTTCTCACTTCAGATTGATGTTTCTTTTTGTAGCAGCAGTTTCAATCAGTTCCTGTTGCTTTGACTCTTTATCTGGTTGATTTTTAAAGGCAAGCTCTTTGGAATTTCTGTACTTCAGCTTTCCTCAGCTTTTCCTCCATTGTGAGATCCTCTATGATTGGAAATAATGCTCTCATCTGCTCCCAGCTGCTTGACTCCCTGTAAGCTGGAGTTGTGCTTGATGTCCTCTATACTGCCTAACCCAGAACTCTGGCAAGTTTCGGCCTTATGGCCCACAATTCCACACTTAAAAGAAGATATGGGAGATGCCTGCAGACTCAACACTCTGGAAAAAAGTGCCTTCCGTACATTCAATCCACACACCTGTAGGTAGCTTATTGGATAATTAATTTATTATCACACCAATTCTAGCATACATATTATGCCCCTGATTATTGGTGTATGCAGCTAGCCATAGAGGTTTGCATTGTGGTGATTCTCGCAATATTTACTTTGTCCCAATATTGGAGAGGCATGCGAGGAAATTGATCCAGATGGGTGAGGAGAAGCCGTTCATATTATTAGGTGAAAAACGAGGAGTCTATTTATCCATGCCAACAATATTTCCAGTAACCATCCATGGAGCACTCATACGAGCAGCATCCTTGCCTTTCTACGGTGTGAAAATGCATATAAAACAATCCATCTCGACAAGGATTAATTGGAACTTCCCAAATTGTGCCCACTTTTGGTTCAGCTCAGCCTTGAGTAAGGAAAAAGGAACCTTCTTACCGAGTAACTTTCCAACCAAAGCCTTCTTTAACTTATCCAGACTTATCCAGATTCTCCTGAACAACTTCTATATTGAAAGTGACTTTAACTCCATTCTTTTGAAATTTGACTAATACTTTGAACATAAGCAATTTGATAGGTTCAGGTTTATTCCAAACTCAGGTCCAGAATAATTTGGTCCTTTTGAATGTGAAGAGTTGGAACTTTTTTTTACTTGTAGAGGTATTAGTTTCAAAGTTGCTTTGATTATTAGGCATATTGCTACCATTAGCAATAGAACCTTTGGTAAAAGTATTGCCAACTTTATTAGAAAGAAGTTGTGCAATATACTGAAGGCTGCTAGAGAGTTCAGTCCGTTAGGCCTCTCGACAGAAACCGTGCATGTTGCAGGGATTAACTTATTGATTTTGCAAACAAGCAAGATCATAACTATATTGTGGTTACAACCATCTATTAAGCCAATGGGTGCCTAAAAAATCTCTTCAAAATTTTTTAAAACCAATTTTACTTCTCTAGTAACTACCACTGGTGCTTAAGCGCGGGGTCTCGGCGCTTTTGCGCGACCTTCTCTTTTCTCTGTTTAATCGGCGCTTAATTAGGCGCCAAAACTTTTACACAATTTTTCATCTTTTTGCTCCAAATTTGATCCTTTTTTCACTCCTTTAAGCATTTTTTTTCCATTTTTACTTGTATCTGCAAGAAAAACACAAAAATACCTTCCATTAAAACACAGCATCTCAAAAATAGGTATAAAAATGTGTCTAAAAACACTATATATTTTAGGTGTATCAACACCTAGAGAGGGAATGATGTTGCAATGCTTAAAGGGTGACACCATAATACTAGGGCAAACTAAGGCCATACTCTCAAAGGAGTGCTAAAAAAAGCACAGTAATGATAGGGAAACATGAAACTAAACATTGGTTTTCTTCAACAAAAGAACTAATCTAGCTCATCCAATTCATCCAACCCCATTCCTTAGGGCTTCCTAAGAAAGAAAAAAATATGAGAGCATGAGAATGTTTACTACCATGAAGGTTGACAATGCCCTTGGGTTGAACACTCCGACAAACACCTTGCATGAGTTTCTTCAGCAATAAGAATCACAACAAAGTAGATGAAAGCACCTTAGAGTTAGATGGATGGACTATAAGAATGAAGATAAGGGGAGGATCTCCTTCTCATGAGTGCTTAAAAAGCACTAGAATCTCCAAGCAAAATTGACTCTACTCAAAAAGCAAATCCTTAATGAAAAGATCCAACCTTTCTAAAACAGCCAAACAAAATAATCCAACATCTAAAAAACAAAAAAATAATCAAACACCAACAAACCAAAAACTAATCCAACCCTTTGACATCCTAAGATTTCTACTTTTATAGGTCTTTTTATTTGTATGGCATTATGTTGCTAGCTTGGGCACTTAGGCACCACTAATGATGCATAAGTCGCATCAGTCGACATGATAAAGTGTGTGGTTCGAAACCTTGCATATGTCAATATGACATTGCAACACTTACTTTGGAATCATGATGATACTGATGTGAAAAACGCCACATTGGTGGTTATGATGATCGTTATTTAATCAAGAGTTGCTCTCAACAATGGACTGTCGAGCACCACAACACTAAAGAAGGTGCCACAACACCACTGACATCAAGATGGCTTTGTCGCTAGTCAGAATGATATCCATTCAATCATAGTTTTGTACGATATGACATGGTTTGACATCCATTATCATAAAAGGCACCATGGTACCGAGGAGGTGACATTAATGACACATCATCTGTCACCCCACATACAACAGTCATAAAAATTAAGAATTCAAAAGCCACATGCTTATTTTAAAATATCAGAGATATAAATGATGGCTCAAAACATTACAGTGAAGCAAGTCGGTCGAATCATGCAGATATACGTATTTAGTAATAATGTGGTTAAAGAGTATTGTGTAGCAATCCCATGAGGAAATGTTAAGAATTATTTTGGGGGCAAATCTCTAGTTTACTATATGATGCTCCCCTAGCATGTGCTATTTTTCTGCGTGTTTTATATCAATTTAAATCCTTGGTTCAACAAAAAACTTGACCCATCCTGAAATTATACAGTAATTTAGTTTTAAAAAATATGGCCAATAACTTGACCCAATTTATATTAAGTAGTTAATGTGCAAAATTAAAATGTTATAAAATATAGCAAATAGTTCACACACTATGGGTTCTACACAAGTGCACGCATCACTTCAAGTAATATAGGTATTCCCCAAATATTGATCCCACGAGGAAGTGAGGAAAGAGGTTCTTAGTCAAATTCCAGTCTACCAATATTAGTCCTTAGTTTGCAATGTCGATTAAAATGGTGTTTTATCTAGCGACTACTCCTAAATGTGAATGTTAAATGTAAGGATAGTAACTATTCCTAAATGTAAATATTAATTCCAAAGATAACCCTTTCTGGATGAATTGGTTTGGAGAATTTTAAGTTGTTAAAAACTACTATTCTTATGTAGTGATTTTGATAATGTAAAGAAATGAGATACATTAAATATTGTATGTGCCAAATAAGAGCAATTTTAATTCTCTACCCTGAGTCAGTATTATAGAAAATCATTGGCTAATCTCAGGTTTAGTCCCTAAATATGTGGTTAGGCTGAGTTAGCTTGGGAGGATATTGGCTCTCACTCCAGAGCTCCACTTTTCTTCCCCTGAAGGCTAACACTTGCTTTAGATCTTAAACTCTAAGACGAAATTGGGGATTTTAGTCTGTCACTCTAAAATCTCCAATTCTACGCCCAACAATATATATATATATAATATATTCATTTGCACTTAACCCCCATGAACTTCACCATTCATGGAATTTGAATGTGGTTCCACATTGTTGAGAATTACACCGCCCTCTCGGGTCTTAATGCAATTACAACAAATTTTAACACTGCATCGAGCCCTTATTATAATGTAAATGAAGTGCAAGTAAAAACCATCACATTTATAATTAAAACTTCTTCTAGCATGCATCCCAATATCCTAAGCATGAATCCCACTCATTACAAAAGAAAATTATAAGGAAAATAATGACATAATCTTCTCATGTCGTTATTTCCAAAAGAGAAGAAAGAGTAAGAGAAATGCATCACAAAACACGAAGAAAATACAATGAAAAACTTCATTAAATCAAAACAAATCCACTAGATAAGTGTTTAAAAATCATAAGATAATGAAGAACACTATACTTAGTTTTTTTCCCTTGAAAGAAAGATGAAAATCTCTCCCACAAAGTTTCTCACTGATCCATGCAATGCTTGAACATTCCCTTACAGATTCTCTCAAAATCCCCTCACCAATCTCTCCAAAAAGGTAAAAATTTACATTTTTACTCTTATTCTAAGATCTCTAAACATTCTTCACATTTTCTCCCTCACACACACCACTTCTTATGACATAAGCACTCTATTATAGTGTAGGGACGAATTTCCTAAGAGATGTCTCAAACAACCTTCCAAAAAGCGTCCAAATACATTGAATCTTCTAGAAATTTGCCCAGCATCGTATCCAAACCGTCTCGGGAGCTGTCAGCGCCGTTTTGGGTGTCGTTAGCGCCATTTTCATTTTCATGTTGTTTTCTGCACTCTAGCATTTTCAACACCAGTTCTGGCGTTGTCAGCGTCGGTTCTGGCGCCGTCGGCGCCCACCCTGCGCAGTTCCACTATTTTGCTTTGTTTGGCTCTGTTTTAGCTTTGTTTCGCCCCGTTTCAGTTGTGTTGTGTTCATAACATATAAACCTACAAAATAAGCATAAAAACAACATTAATTTAAAGTGTAATTTCATTCAAAAATGTGTGATAAGTGTAAAAGAGATTAAACATAGATAGACATATTGAAATGTGCCATGATAGAATTTTCTTTCTTGCTCGTTTTTGCTCCAAATTACACCGTTTTTGCTTCTTTTTTTCCAAAACTCCATTTCTTATCCCTGAAACCAAAAATATGTAAAATACCTTTCTTTAAAGTTTAATATCTTTAAAAATTATTAAAATTGAGCAAGAAATATATATGAAAAAGTAGTCATTTTTTAGGCGTATCACTATATTTCTAAACCTAGTTTAGCATGATCACAAACAAGAGGTGATTATCTAAAATCCTACTTAAATTAAAAATTAAATACAATGAGTTTGAAAAAAAAAAGGAAACAAAGATAAACAAATCTTACTACTTTTCAAGATATGTGAGGCTCGTGCCTCGGTGATATAAATTAGGTGCTCATTTGTGATTTTTCTACACTTTATCCTATGTGATAGCATCAAAAGGGATAGAAATTTCTCCTTGTGCCTATGCTTAGATCAAAAGAAGGCTAGAATTCATAAAGTTGTATAGAATTCATCAAGTTAAGACTTCCTAAATCCTCATGGCATTCCTTAGATTTGGTCTGATCCCCTTTCTATGTTGCAAAACACTGATAAAATATGTCTATTTTATGGTTAACCATTTTTGTTCATTTGTGTAGCTGTCAGGAGTCATAAATATGAAATATGTTATTCTAATTAGTCAAATCAGAATTAAATGAAACACTATGGTTAACACAACAATGAAAAAGCCTTATATCCTCAAGAAAATGATACAAGCAAAGAAGTCATCTAAGAAAATCACAAAAATAACATATCACGAATTATAGAGGTGCAAAAGGAAATTTAGCTATGCATATTAAAAAGAATGCAAGAAAATTATTTCATTGAAATCATCATTGCAGGTAAAACTAAAAAGTAGAAACTTATAAATATTTTTTTCTCTTTTCCATAGTAACCAATTACTCTCTCATACAATAAACCTCTTTGAATAAGTGAGAAAATATAAAGAAAAATGTAGGAAACACCCTTAACACCTTAACCCCAAATAAGGAAGAAAATCCTGAGGAAGAACTTTCCAAACCTTCTCTTTTCTGCTCTTCTACCATCCTAAGGTTTCTCCTCCTCCAAAAGAGAGATTCTATTCATGCCATAGCTTCCACTTTTAATGATCCAACAAAATTTGACGTGAAAATACCTTCAAAAATAGGCTTTTTCGGTCTTGCATTGTGATCAAACTTGAAATCGACGTGATCATACCGACAACTGGCATAATCACGCCAATTATGGCATGCTCACACAAATATCAGGCTTGGTCATGCTCAGATCAGGCATGATTATGTTAAACATCACTATTTCACACATTTTGACTCTATATTCTGTGTTTGACACCCATAACATGCAACGTAACACATAGAACCTAACAAAAGTATAAAATTATGATAAATCAAGTGTCGGCACTATTTTTGGTGTGGGGTTTGCCCGTAAGAAGCTGTCGGTCATCGGAATTGAAATTCCGTTGCCCACTTCGGAAGGACATTTGAAAAATTTTAATTTTGAAAAAGATGAAGTCAAACTGACCCCATAATTTTTATAGTTTAAATGAAAGAGCGTTTTACCTCAAATCCTGTATCTATCCCAAAGGATGAACACAAGAGTTGAGGGCGAGACTCGATCAAATAAACCAGAGAAAGTTATGAAATCCATTTGGTCTGCGAAACCAATGTATTGGCCGACAAATTCCCCTATTTAATATAAGGAATTAAATAGGGTTTATATTATGCTGGGTTCGGGAAAAGCTTCCTATAAGGGCAAGCCCCTATAGTTAATTACATCTTAGATAACTGAAGTTATCTAAGAATACTCTCGATAGAAATCAAGGAAAAATTATCTTCAAGGAATTCAAATGGTAAGGACATCTCAAAGATATCGGACTAAGAAGTGTGAAGGGGGATTGGTTCAAATTTGGAACATTTTATTTT
>NW_018221048.1:0-2207 GCF_001263595.1 Phalaenopsis equestris
TTTGGGGGGAGGAGATGGGGAGCCGTTTGATCGA
Source organism: Phalaenopsis equestris (assembly GCF_001263595.1). Taxonomy (NCBI): domain Eukaryota; kingdom Viridiplantae; phylum Streptophyta; class Magnoliopsida; order Asparagales; family Orchidaceae; genus Phalaenopsis; species Phalaenopsis equestris. The sequence continues at coordinate 35 of NW_018221048.1, forward strand.
GCGTGTATCAAATGGATGGAGGAGATCGAGCCAGACGACGCTCCGGGACATAAACAGCGGGCTGAGTCAGCGCTGAGGTGGATGGCAGCGTCAAATGGAAGCGTGCCACGTGGAGCTTCAGAGCCGTCGTAGGTTAAGGTGGCACGCACGGTTTAAATAGATAAATAGGGCTTTTTCCTATTTATTTAAACACCCCTAACTTAGAAAATTCATAACTTTGTGTATAAAAATAAAAAAAATGAAATAAAAATACCCTCATGCTCAGTGAATAGAGGAAAATAATGTGGAATAAATTTCAAGTCCATTTGATATCATATTTTATTTTTAGTTAATTAAACACTGTTTGGAATCATTTGATTCTCCATGCATATTGACACATCACCTTGGCTTAAAATTTCGACATGTTGTAGCCTCTGTCAAGGGAAATATCCTATAATTTTTCCAAAGTCAGAGGAAGAACCTATACAGAGATCCATATTTTTCAAGTTTTTACACATTATTTTCTTAAAAAACCATGGAAATTAGCATGTTGACTAGAAAATTCAAAGAAAATTTTAGAAGGTCCACATTGACCAGAGAAGCTTTTGAAAATAATTTCATGGGTCAAGTCATTTAAAATGTACTTAACTTTTACGAGCACTAAATTATTAAGATAATTAATTTTGGAAAATCAAAATATTTAAATGACTTGATTTTGTATCTCCACTGTGGTTTAGGGTCCAGAGAACTCATTATAAAAATTTCATAATGCTTTGAGTTCATTTAATAACCTAAGCTGATTTTTAAAGATAAATAAGATTTTTGGCACCAAAATGATTTTTAAAAATCTAAATACAACTCAAAAAATTATGGAACTTAATTTTTTTGAATCCTCTGTGATCAGGGGTATTTTCTAAAAATAAAATAATATTTAAAATAAAAACTTTATTTTTAGCATATTTTTAAATATTTAAAATAATTAAGAATCCCTAAAAATAACAAAAATAATAAAACTCATGGAAATGTTCTAAATGGCTTCTTAAGCACTTATGATTCCAATTAAAGACATTGAATTTTAAAGCTTAAAAATGATTTTTAAAGGCTAAAAATAAGTTTTAATTAAAATAATTCCAATAAATCAAATAAAATCCAAAAAAATATAAAATTTTCTCCTCTAAGTTCTTTGACCTCAGGGAGACTTTTCAAAAATACTAAGCTTAATTTTCTCCATTTAACATATTTTATATTTAATAAACACCCCAGATGTTAAAAAAATTGTAATAATTTAAATTAAATTCAAAAAATCATGAAATTTGGTCCAAAGGCTTCTCTTGTCTAAATTTACCTCCAGTAAAAATTTTAAGGGATTAGGACTTACATTGGTTAAGTTAGGAATTTTCTTTGAAAAATCCTATTTTTGGATGAAAATAATTATATAAATTAAATTAAATTTTGAAAAGTCACATTTTCTCCTGTGATGTCTTAATTGACCCATGAATGAGGTAGGATAAAAATTTCAAAGTCATTTTATTTGAATTTGATGAATTATAAAGTGTTAGAGCGTTAGGGGCAAATGTGTAATTTTGGAAACTTAGCCTTAAATAACATTTAGGCTTAATTCAAGAAGGAAAATGGGTAACATCTGATCATAATCAATTTATTTGATGTTTGAAACACAAGAGGTTAATTGGTAGAAACTAACCTCACTTTCTTAATTGAAAAGCTAAGTTAATAAACTTCTAAATTATTAAAATTTAGGAAGTTTATTAAAATAAAATGAACCAAGAACTTAGGGGTATGACTTTTGAAGTCAATAATTAATCAATTTAATACCCCTATTTTGATTTTCAAATAAAATTCAAATCATGAATCATGAACACCTAAAGTTTAACCCTTTTCAAAATTAATTAAGACACTCACCTAGGTCTTAAGGGCTTAGTGGTGACTTAGGCTAAATCAAATTTTGCTAAAAGAGGATTAGAGAAATAAACATAACAAAATCAAACATCCTTGAAACATCATTAAGCCCAATTAGGACTAAAATTTGGCTAAGTGTTCAAATTACAATAACTTGCCCCCTTTAAGGATCTTCACCCATATAATTTTCAAAATTAAATGATAAATGATAATTACCCCTTTCTTAGGGATAATTGAGACATCGATGTTCACTGAGCATTAAGGATATTTACAGGAT
>NW_018221048.1:4072-8772 GCF_001263595.1 Phalaenopsis equestris
CTAAGATGAGCTAGCACATTGTAATCTATTTTGTATGATCCTCCAATTTTATCTTGATTATGTGGTTCTTCCACTGGTGGAGGTGGAGGTATCTCATCTTGGGTCATTATCAGCCTTCCTTTATTTGTTGGAGCTGTTCTTAGTGGTAACACTTTTTCGCTCCGTAAGTTAACTTCCGTTATTTCTTTTTATTGTGCTACCATTTTTGAATCTTCTGGTGTTTCCTCTTCTTTGTCGGAAAGATCTAAGTTGATGGGAAGCGGTGTACTGTGGTGCTCGAGAATTGGCTCCTTGCTCCCAGTGCTGTCGTAAGCGGTGTCATTGATGTCTTCTTTGCACTTGACAACGAGTTCATCAGACTCGAGTACGATTTGAGGATCATTTTGGGGATCAAGATCAAAGTTAGATTGGTCATAATCAGTTACGTTATCACTAGAAATAGCTAAAATGTAGCCGAAATTACAATCATTATATTTGTAAGACCCCGGAGGGACAAAAAGATAATCATACAAAGTCAGGGGTTCGAGGATTTTTTTCCCTGAATCCGAGACAACTAATCTGGTAGAGGCGGCCCCTATCCTACCCCCCGTGCTATCAATCTTTGTAGTGACACTTTTCTTCTTCGTCTTTGTCCTTGACGATGACGGATCTCCTGACAAAACCTTCATCTCAGGCTTAGTATGCTGCGGACTCTGAATGGAGGCTTGTCTTTATGCAGACTGGATCTTGTTCAGTATTTTCGTGGATGATCTACTCCAGACCTCATTCCATCCTTCTTCTCTAATATATGTAGAAGATTATTTTGATGAATCCTGTATCTGATTGAGGACCCTTTTGAGTTCGTCCCAAGTTGTACTACATCCATCTGTTCCAGTATACGAATCGATTGGGGAGATTGGCTCGGTTAAAATCATATTTATGGAACCTTTTTCAGGATCTATTAAATATTCTTTCATGATTATTATGTTCCCTTTTTTAAGGTTCCTCTCGAGCCAGTCCTTAAAGATGAAGCATCCCTCTATAGAGTGTCCGAGAAACTAATGGTACGGGCAACAATTTGGTTCATTCTTCTTACTCACTTCTTTGGGCTTCTTTGGGTCTGATAGTCTGAATTTTGGCTTCTTCATCAGACTTCTGAATATTTTAGGTATAGCTTCATCTTTGAAAGAACACATTGTTTTATGTCATTCTGAGAGGGATATTTTCTTATCCCCTGTTTGAGGTGATCGTTCTTAAAGCGGTCGCTGGTTGGATTGACTACTCTAGTTTTGAGCATACTGTGATGAAGACTGGCGAGGATCTTCTGCATATATCTTCATCGGCCGCTTTTCTTTGTCAAAGGTTGCTACTAATCCTGATTTCTTTTTGAACACTCTGGTCACCTTAGCCTTTTCGTGTGGCTCCATGTGCTTGATTTCCTCTTGAAGACTGATGGCTTTATTGAGTAGCTTTTCGAAGGATTTGATGGTGAGTCCCTTGAGCATCAAAGCGACTGACCCATGAATACTCTTGAGTAGAATTTCAATCGCATGACGTTCCTGTAGCTGAGATTCACATTTCATGCTAGGGTTTCTCCACCTCCAAATATAATCCACTAAAGTTTTGCTAAGCTTTTCATTTTCCATCATGAGCTCTCTAATAGACACATGATGTCTAAGCTTTTCTTTTTCCATCATGAGCTCTCTAATGGACACATGATGTTGCGCCCTGACGAATCTCTTCACAAATAACTATTCCAACTCAGAAAATATTTTAACTGACCTGCTGGGCAAGTCAGCGTACCAGTTGAAAGAAATTCCTGACAAGCTGCTGACAAACTACTGGAAGAGTAGAGCTTCACTATTCCTCGTGTTGCCACAGCTGGCTCGTAAATGTGCTATATGCTGTCTGGGATTGCCAGTCCCATAAAATATCTTGTAGTTTGGAGCCACAAAACCCTTGGGGAAAGGCACGACATCAAATTCCTCTAAATATGGTCTACCCTTTAAAATTAATGCACCACCCTTAGATTGGGTTAAGGCGTCTAGCACTTGTTCAACCATTTGTTTGATTCCTTTTCCGATATAGCACCTGATGGAGAATCCTTTCTATGTTGTGCGTCTCTGTTTGCTGAAGCAACCTCTCTTCTTTCATCTGTGATGTGTATGATTTCCGACTAATTGATCTCTAAAGATGCTAATTGTGGCGCTTGTGATTGCCCCTGAATAATGTCCATGGAGGTCATGGCTACGGCCATTTCTTCTATTCTTTTCTATTTCTTCTATTCTTTTCTCCTCTATTCTTTTCTCCAGTAGACTAACTTGTTTATCCTTTAGGAGGATAGCCCTACGTAGCTCATCCATGGTGTTCTCTTCGGTGTGAGGTTGAGCCTAACGCGCATATGTGGCAGCTCTTGTTTCAATTACATGGACATCCATGAAATCTTCCTCCAAGTAATCATTATAATCAAAATTTTCCTCATCGCTATCGACGAAAACTCCATGTTCCTCACCCAACTTGGAAATCTCGATCCTCAACCTCTCAAATTTTTCTTCAATTATTGATTCCTTGATCGCTTTAAGATCTGGAGGACCTTGATGGACATCCTTTACTTGTTCCTCCATCTCGCTGGCTATTGTTGTGACGATGTCAGATATTTTGGACCCTGACTTTATTCCATGTTCTTGTCCCGCAGGCTTACTGGACTGTATTGGTGCAACAACCTTGGGTACCCATACCTTTTTCTTTTTTGACGATGATGTCTCAGAACAGAGTGTCTAGAAGAAACATCGATATGTCAAGGGATAGTATGCTCCCCATGGTGTAGACTGACTACAGTGCTAAATAATCATCTTGTATTTGCCATTGAGATTGTAGGAATATCTCTATAATGGGTGATGGGAAAGAATTTTGGACGCAATCTCGACTTAACCGGTCGACGACCTAGGGTCTTGGTGGCGGTATAATCAGTAGTAATCACTGCAGTATCAACTTTGTTCCCTAAATGGAACCAAGCGGGGATGCAAGTAGGTTGCACTCCAGTTGTCTTGTGAGACTGTCTGGCGAACTTGACTTCCTTCAAAATTTCTTTCATGATGCGAGGGTAAATTGCATGTCCCACTCATCCTAATTGAACATCCTTCTTTGGCAGCTAGCCTTTTGAAAATTGCACTAACTCAGGTGATAGGAGTGAACTTCTTTCTCTCTTCATCATGTCCATGAAGTGGTGATAATGCGGTGGCAATTTTCCGGATACTCTCGTATCCATCGGTATCCGTCAGAGGATGAAATATACTCCCTCGTAGGAGTGGATAAATTTCTAGTAATCCTTCTTCATCTTGATGAGGCTCCTCCTCAATGGGTGTCTTCTCAAGAGCCTAAGCTTTGATGGCCCTTCGAACCCTTCTGTTACAATTTCTTTTTTGGGCTCGGGTCAGTGGTACAGTCCTTGAGCTTGATCCAATTTCAAACATGGGTAGTGGGACAGTTATTCCCTCAGCCGGATCTTCAATAATCATTACTTCTTTCCCCTTAGAAGTCATAGGGATAGCAGGTTTGGCGGGTGCCTTAACGGCAGTAGTTTTGGTCTTCTTGCAGGAAGGGAAGTCTTGAAGGCAGTTACGATCGAATCCTGCAGACAGTTCCTATATTTCTGGAGCAGCAATCTTCATCACTACAAACGGGCTTGAGAACTTAAAATCTGGCTTCAAATTTGATGGTAGGAGCGAGGTTACGGGCTTCGGGGCTTGTTTTCAGGGTGCTGTTTACAGGTTGCAGGAAAAGGTTACTGTTGGGTAGGTCATTGCAACAGACTTTAAAACAGAAAGTTTTAGGGTTAGCTATATGGCAAAAACCTCATAATTTTTAGTACAAGCACTTAAAGTAGAGGTTGATCTGTAGACAGGGCGGGTCTTAATGTATGGGTATTTTAAAATTTTATTTAAGAAGAATCAAGAGGTGGAAATTTAATTAATATAAGAATATTTTAAAGTGCGCACAACACGACATGATTTTGTTTAATTTGCAGAATAGTAAATCAAATTTGGAAGGGAGATGTCAAGTATTTTAGGACCTAGTGCGGGGCCCATTTAGTGGCAGACAATGCCCAGGTGGAATTAGTCCACCGACACACCTCTTGGGGGTGAAAATTTAAAGAGTCCTTAATGGCCTCCTGAACCCCTCTATTCAAAGATGGTTGAACAAATAGTCCTGAAGTCCAAGGTGTTAGCCATACTTTCCCAAGATAGAAATGGGTAAAGTATGTCAACGGAAGAATGGTAATTTGGTCCAAGAGGGTCATGGAGACATTATCGATGTGTAAAGATAATATTTCTTGATTTGTGTGGAGAGAAAACCACATCCCTAGTGGAGTCATCAGAAGCAGCCGGCGTTATTTTTTGTTGGAGGAGTTGCCCGTAAGAAGCTGACGGTCACCGAAATCAAAATCCCGTTGCGCTCTTCAAAAGGACATTTTAATTTACATATATATTAGATTTAGAAAAATATGAAATCAAACTGACCCCATATTTTTCATAGTTTACATGAAAGAGCTTGTACATCAAATCCTGTATTTATACCGAAGGATAAACTCAAGACTTGAGGATGAGGCTCGATCAAATAAACTAAGGAATATATGACATCTGTTTGGTCTGCTAAAACTTAGTATTTGCGACAAGTAGTATTTGTCGACAAGTTCCCTTATTTAATATAATGAATTAAAT
>NW_018221048.1:9544-14522 GCF_001263595.1 Phalaenopsis equestris
TTACCTCCTCCGAGGAATTCCCAATCATCTGATAGAGACATCTTAATTTAGTTGCAATTGTAGTTTTGTTTGATGTTTGTGATTAAATTTTGAGTTGTTTTATATTTTAAATGTTGTGGCAGTGAATGTTATTTTGTTTGATTTTAGTTTAGTTTATGTTTTGGTTTTATGGCTATCCTGATAGTTATAGTTTTCATGTAGGCTGATATCATTGTTTAGCATGCAAATTTGTGTAGGTATAAAAGTATAGCATAAAATTATAAGAAAGACAACGTTGAAAACTATAAAAGCGGACTTGGTGAGTCTTCTCGTTCCACCACTTGAAACTTAAAATGCATGCTAAGACAGTTTATATGAAATAGGGAAGTAAAATTTTTTACGATCTTCCTAACCTTACGTCATATCTCGGTGGGTCTTTAGGAGTTTAGTTAAGGATGATTTTGTGAAGCAAAATATATTAAGTTTAGTAGATTTTCGAGGTATCCAACAGATCTAGAGAGAGAAGAAGGTCCATGCTACTCTCTCACTGCCTGGTGGAAAATCCCGAGTTCTTTTAAACTAATTATATTTCTTAATAATTCATCCTATAAATACCCTTAGTGCTTAGTGAGCATTGATGGCTCAATTATACCTAAGAATAGGGTAATTATCACTCGTAATTCAATTTAAGAATTATGTGGGTGAAGACCCTTAAAGAGACAAGTTTAAGAGACTTAGCCAAATTTTGACTTGGGCTTGTAGAGCTTGAAATATGTGTTAATTTTGAATGATGTTTACTTTTCTAATCATTATTTAAATGAAAATTGATTTAGCCTAAGTCACTACTAAGCCCTTAAGACTTTGGTGAGTGTCTTAGTCATTGCAAATGAAATTGACTTATAAGTGATGGTGATGATTCATTTTTTTTTGTTTTTTTTTCATCAAATAGAGGTATTAAATTAGTCAGTTATTAACACCCAAAATCACACCCCTAAATCTAGAATCATTTAATCGGCTAGACTCTCAAAGTTATGTAATTTAAGAAAATTATAAATTTATCATTTTTAATTAGGACAAGTGAGGTTGGTTTCTACCGATTAACCCCTTATGTTTCAAACATTCAATCTTGTTAATTAGAATCAAAGATTTCCCATTTTCCTTTCTCAAAATTAGGCCTAAATGTTAATTAAAGCTAAATTTCCAAAATTTTAGATTTGCCCCTAAGTCTCTATCACTTCATAATTTATCAAATTTAATCCAAATGACTTTAGAATTTTTATCCTACCTCAGTCATGGGTCAATTGAGACATCAGACGAGAAAGTGTGATTTTTCAAAATTTAATTTATCTATATAATTATTTTTAAAGCAAAAATAAGATTTTTCAAAGAAAATTTCTAACTTGACCAAGGTAAATCTTAAACACTTGAAATTTTGACTAGAGGTAGGCTTAGACTAGAGAAGCCTTTGGATCAAATTTCAAGATTTTTTGAATTTTATTTGAATTTTAAAAATTATTTTAAATTTTGGGGTGTTTATGAAATATAAAATATTTTAAATGTGGAAAATTAACTTTTATATTTTTATTAAATCTCTCTAATGTCAAGGGACATAGAGAAATAAATTTCACATTTTTTTCTGATTTTTCTTTGAATTTTTGGTATTATTTTAGTAAAAATACATTTTTAGCCTTTAAAAATTATTTTAAAATTCAAAATTCAATATCTTTATTTAGAAAATCAAGAAACATATCCCAATTGTTCCTAAGTGCTTAGGAAGAAATTTAGAACATTTTCATGAATTTTATTATTTTTGTGATTTTTATGGATTTTTAATTATTTTTAATATTTAAAATAGGCTAAAAATCAAGTTTTTATTTTAAATATCATTTTATTTTTAGAAAATACCTCTGATCACAGAGAACTAAAAAAACAAGTTTCTATAAATTTTTAAGTTATGTTTTGATTTTTAAAAATTATTTAAGTGCCAAAATGATATTCATCTTGAAAAATCAATTTAGGCCATCAAATGGACTCAAAATGCTTTGAAACATTCATGGTGAGTTCTCTGAATCCTCAATAATAGTGGAGATAAAAAATCAAGTCATTTAGATGTTTATGTTACCCAAAATTAATTTTCTTTGGGTTTTAGGGTTGGTGAAGATTAAGTGTATTCTTAATTACTTAACTCATGAAATTATTTCTAAAGGATCCCCTACTCATGATGAACCTTCCAAAATTTTCTTGGAATTTTCTAAGCAACATACTAATTATCATGATTAATTTATACAAACAATAGAAATAAACTTGAAAAATATGGATCTCTATCTAGGGACCTTCTCTGACTTTAGAAAAATCAGAGGATGTTCCCTACGATAGAGACAATAACATGCTAAAATTTCAAGTCATGGTGATATTCTTACATGCATGGAGAATCAAAACATTCAAATCAGTGTTTAATTAATTAAAAATAAAATATGCATCACATGGACTCCAAATGATTTCCACATTGTTCGCCTCTGTTCACTGAGCAAGGGTTATTTTTATTTTATTTTTATGATTTTTCTACACCAAGATATGAATTTTTAAAGCTAGGTTTATTTATTTAAATAAGAAAATCCCTATTTTTCTATTCAAACGTGTGGCGCTGACTGGATACTAGGCAGCTCCAAAGGCATGCGTGGCGCGTTTTGGTTGCACGATGTCGTCTACGTAGCCGCTGACTCGGCCCGAGAGTCTTGTAAGGAAGCGCTGTCTGGCTCAATCTCCTCCATTTATCCGATACACGCGCGATCGGACAACTCCCCATCATCATCTCCAATAGAGTGATCCCATGACCGTCCACAATAAAACCCTAAGATCTCAACATAGACTCAACAAAATCACTTCAAGTTTGATCCTGTGAACTTGTCTAAGTGAGACGAACATATTCATATGGTAACCATGCAATTAATATAAGACTAATCAAATGGAGCATCTAAATAGGCTCGGGAGGATGAGAGCTTCAATACCTTGGCTCTGAGAAGGAAAGCTTTGTTTAGAGATGCTCGGCACGTTCGTTGGGGTCCAAGGAGGCAAGGTATTAAGCCTTTGGTGGTGGTGCAAAGCCTAGGTAGGAATTCAACCAAGCCCGATTTTAGGTGTTGGTCTAGAGCTATGCTAGAGGCTTTGTGGAAGGGGATTTTGATGCGGCTTTTCCTTCTCTCACTGTGGTGAAGGTGTGGGTGATTTTAATTTAATTTTTGTGGAGTGTAGTAGTGTAATGACCTCTATCTAGGTTTTAGACAGAGATTCAAGCTCAAAATTAGGCTCCAACAAAGGGATTCAGGGTAATGTGGTGGTTGGATTGCCCTGAGGAGGTCTCAAAGAGGCTTTGGGATCAATTTGGGAAAATCTCTCAGGGGAAATTTTAGTTCTACCTCCATGGTCGTGGAGGGGAGCTTTCATAAAAAATGGCTTAAGGCTTGCTATCTTGGCCAACTGGGGGGTGAAATGTAATGCCTAGGTGGAGGGCAGAAAGGCTCCAACATTTAATTTGGATGAGGTGGCCTCTAGGTTTGAATTGGGTTTAATCCCATGGGGGTGCCTCTCGATTTGTCCATTTTCCAACCACTAGGCTGGCCGGCCAGCTAGGGGGAGGTAGCTAGGAGCTCAGGGAACCCAGAGGAATATGTCACAGGAATTTAATGTGTATAGGCTTTGTTTTGGCAAAAATATCTTAAGCTTAAGAAAATATGGAATGAAATCCCTTAATTTAGGGGACCTTGGGTCCATGGCTTACTTTAGGTGGTTTTAAGAGGTTTAGACTGGCCACTAGGGTCTAACTAATGGCTGTGGAGTCATTAAGTTGGTGACTTTTGGGTAGTTAAGCCATCTTTAGTGCATGGGTTCAATGTGGGTTCAAGTGATCAAAGCTTGGGTTTGGGCTAGCCTAGCCCTGTCAATTGGCCTAATTGATTGATCAACATTGTGCAGATGATTGTTATGAAGTTTTTTTGTGAAGGGTTGAAGTTATTTTAAGTTAAATTGGTAGTTCAATTTGAGGGATTTTTTAAATTTGGTCAATTTGGGTACGTTGGGTTAAACATGGGTCTAGGGTGAGCTAGCCTTGGGCTAAGTCCAAATTGAATGGTCCACATGATCAAGGGAGATGTTGTGAAGATTTTTCATGTAGAAATAAAATAGAAATTTTGGGGTTAAGGCCCTCAATTTGGTGAGATTTTGAGACATGGCCAATTTGGGGCAAATTTGGGGCCTTTGGGACTTAGGTTGAAATCAAATGAAATTGAGGCCTCACCAAGGCCAATTGAAGCTAAATTTTGATGTATGGGAATATTATGAAGGTTTCTGTAACTCAAATTATGGCCAATTGAGTGAGTTATGGGTTCAATTTGGTGAGATTAGGTCATGTACCCAAAATTGGGGTTTAGATCTAAATAAAAATTGGGCTCAAATAATGGACCAATTGGGCTTGGTTTTAGTTTATTTTGGTCACATTAAGGGTGAAGTTGAGTTTGGGATTGAAATTTGGGGAGATTGGGATCAAATTGATGAGCAATTGAGGTTGATTTGGGGAAAAATGGGTCTTTCAAAGGCAATTTTGGGGGTTTTGGTCAAAGATGGCCAAATTAGCCAAACTGGGTCATATATTTTTTGAGTAGAATGAAATTGGGATTATTTGGGTGGTTTTTGAAATTTTTGGGATTTTTAAGATTTTTTGGAATTTTGGGCTAAGGAGGGGTATTTTGGTAATTGGCCAATTTTGGTGATTTTGGGTAGTTTGGCTGTTTTCAAGGTGTTTGAAATGATTTTTGAATCAATTTTGGTATTTTGGGTACATTTGGGGATGTTGGCTAAATTTGGGTTCGTAAGGGTATCTAGGTAATTTGGGAAAGTTTAGGGGCAAAAGGCTAGGTTGGGTATCTTGGTAGAGTTGGAGTGCCAACCACCATCAATTAGCCATGGACCAATGGAAACCCCATTTTGGGTCCTTTTGGGTCCT
>NW_018221048.1:14553-20363 GCF_001263595.1 Phalaenopsis equestris
CCCTAGCCTTGGGCTAGTGGGTTTAGGGGACCACTTACATGAGTCTCCCAAAAGCATCAAGGGACCAAAGCCTATAAGTTTAAGTTTAGGGGTAATGAGTGATTATGAGTGCAAACAAGTGTCTTAGCCCTAGACCAACACCTAGGGTCAACCCTAAGGTCCAACAGTCCTAAGGGTGACTCATCTTGAGTTTTCCCCTTAGTGACCCCATCTACTAAGTGCTAGAGGTTAAGACCAATATGTGGAACTTTAAGTTGAGTAAAGAAGGAGTGTAAAATTTCTAATGGTGAGAGCTCCATTTCTAGTTTTCTAAGAATAGTCAATAGGAAAGTCCTATGGCTAGACCATAGGCTATTGAAGTGGAAAAACTGAACCTCAACCAAAAGTGTGGTCAACAGGCTTCGAACCAGAAGACGCCGCGTGGAACGCTAGGGGATGCAAAGGATGAGGTGGTACCACGCTAGATACATAGAAAATTAGGAAATTTTTTGAATTATTTAATGCTTAGAACTTTAAAAATCCATTTCATGGAGTAGAAAAATCCTAAAAATCAAATAAAAATACCCTCTTCCTCAGTGAATAAAGGAGAACAATGTGGAAATGGTTTCATGTTTTTTTAATGCATGTATGTGTATTTCTTATTTGGATTCTTCGTTTGCATAGACATTTCACCATGGCGTGGGACCATGGGATTTTTTATATCTCTATTATTGGGCATCTCTCCTGATTTTTCCAAGGTCAAAGGACATCTCTAACTGGGGACATCTCTAAATAGAGATATCTAATTTTCAAGTTAATGGTCCTCGTTTTGGCATAAAAAATATATCGATTAAAATTTTGATCAGAGAAATACAAAACTTGTTTTGTTAGGTTCAATGTGGTCAGGGGACCCAAGGAAAAATATAAACTAGGTTTAACTCATTAAAAATAGTCCTAATTGTCACCAACCCCTAAAATTGAAATAAAATTAATTTGGAGTAAATATAAATGTAAATGACATAAAAACCATTCTCCACTGTAATTTAATGTCATGGAAACTCCCCATAAATATTTCAAGTCAATTGGAGTTAATTTAAGTGAAATGGCATTTTTAAGTGAAATGGTATTTTTGGCTTCAAAATAGTTATAGTAATTAAAATACAACTCCAAAAAACACCAAATTGGTTTTGGGAGCTCCTTATGACTAGAGGAACCTAAGAAAAATAAAATTGGAATTAAAATAAATACTTCATTTCTTAGCCAATTTTAAGCATTTAAATAATTAAAAATTAAATAAAACCCCGATCCCTAAGCCTTTTTCATGCTCTTTTGGAGACCTTGAAAGATAATTAGACTCATTATGCCTTGCTTGAGAAATCATCTATACACTTAAATAAATAGGCCCCACCAAGTTATGACAGGATTCGGTAGACTTCTGATAAACATATCTATAGGGTTGATTTCATACAAATTAAAAATAATTGCTGCAAAAGATACTAAAGTTTTAGGTGGAGGAACGAGAAGACTCAATAGGTATGCTTTTATAGTTTGCAATTCCTTCTTTTCCTGCACTTTCTCTATTGTACTTGTCATGCTTATAAACATGATGTTAAATAACTATGTCACCTTGCATGTCAAAACCAAAACTGTAAGGATAACCACAAAATTAAAATCAAAAATAAAATCAAAATAAGATAAAACTCACCGCCACAACATTCAAAATATAAGACAACTCAAAGTTTAATCACAAACAAAAAGAAACAAAAGTTGAAAATAAATTAAAATGACTCTATCGAATGATTGAGAATCCCTCAGAGGAGGTAACCTACTGTTGCTAATGAGATTTCTCACGGTGTAAATGAAAGTATGGAACTCATTAAATTGAGTTTAATAAATTCATTTTAACTAAGTGAATCTAAAAGAAAATAGTGGTACAAGAATGAAGGAACTGTAGGATCCTAACCGGTGTCGCTCTAATCAACTTTAATATGCCCCATAATATATAAATAACATTGTATCAAGACCTGCCACATTAAAAAAATTAAACTCGCCACGATGAGGAGCTTAGAGCTAGCATTGTGAACAGCACGACCATCTTCAACAGCAAAACATGTCTACACCAGCTAAACCATTATTTGGAATTAATCAACAATCCATACCACTTCGAGGTTTTTTTTTCTTTATGCAACATAAATCCTCAACTTATACTTAAGCCTTGGTATTGCTCTGATATATAATTTAAGCCTAACATGCTTTAGGATTCTAAGGTTTTCATTCGTCACGACCTAAATCCTTACATCTTCTAGGCTATCTGTGTTATCGTTTGACACAAATGTAAGCCCTTATTAATAAAATTGTTAGGATGAAACATTCAATAGTTCTATTCTCCAACATTGAAGCCAAATAGTATGATAGTTTGGGAGGTCACTGAGGTTCTCCTTGGGATCTGTGACATCTCCTAGTTTTTCTCCCTTTTGATTCTAAAATTAGATATTCAAAATTTAAGTTATTCCCTTTTCACACCTCTTTATACGATCTCTTTGAAAAGTCTTATCCTTTTCAAATTTTTGAATAAAATATCCCATTATTTTTATCGAAGGTTTTCTTAGGACACTTTAGTTATCTAAAATGTAATTAAATATAAGGGCTTGCCTTTATAGGAAACATTTCAAGAACCCATAATTAAATATAAGAGCTTGCCTTTATAGGAAACATTTCAAGAACCCAACTTAATCTAAGCCCTATTTAATTCTTCATATTAAATAGGGGAATTTTTCAGTCAACCTAAAAATGGTTTTGCAGACTTAAACAGATGTCATATAATCTTTTGTTTATTTAATTAAACCTTATCAGTAAGGAGTGTGTTTATCCTTCAAGATGAGTACATTGCTTGTGGTATTCAACTCTTTCATGTAAACTACGGAGGATATGAGATCGGTTTGGTTTTGTATTTTCAAAATTTAAAAATACAACTTTTTCCAAATTATATATATTAAATTAAATTAAAACAAGTGTTTGGATATCCATCCTATCAATGGATATCTATCCTATCAAACGATAACTTCACAAATCCTTAAATTTTTAGCGCTGACAGGCAAAAAATGAAATAAATTAAATGGTCACCTAATTTTGATCCCACCCAAGAACCGCCTATCTTACCCGTCTGGTTAAAACTCCCAAGTATGAAATTAAAATTCTTCCACCATCAAGTCCTTTTTCTATTGGGTCTATCCTTGATAGACCTATGAAGTTGGACATCTCTCCCTTCAACTTATCTAGACCCTCTGCTGCTAAAATCTTAGCAGAGAGGGATATCACCTTACCTGAAATTAATGAGGTGTGGTTGGGAACTCCAAACAATGTCTACTGGCAACCTATAATCATGGAGAAAAAGCCTTACTACTGTAACCATTGTAGAATGTTTGGGCACACTCAGGACAAACGATTCAACTACACCCCTCCTTGAGACCTTCTGAAAAACCTTCATTATCCGTAGATCTTAGAACATTCTAGTTACTAACACTTCTTCAGGACATATACCTGCTGAGTTTCAAAACTTTTCTCAGGAATCTCACTCTAATGTTGTGATTACTATACATGATGAACCAGTTTCTACTTTTCTTGAAGTCCCCACCACCCTGCCTATCTTTCATCCCACTTTACCTCTAGCTCACTCTCCCCCAATACCCACTGAACAACATCACAACATCCTCACCTTAAAAACTTCTGCTTTGGGCACCAACGACATTGTTGTTGAACCAGTGGTGATGAATTATCTTGGGGTGCATAATAAGGGGAATTCTATCTGTGAAGAAGCTGTTCCACCATTAAGACAGTCATTAGAAGCACAATGGGAAGTTTAAAGTAGAAGAAGGAGGAGGAAAGGCTCCATAGAACTAAAGAACCTTCTTTCTGACCAGGTGGTTGAAGCCCTTCCTGAAAAGGCTTTGGGAAAGCAGACTAGGGGCTCCTCTTCCACCACCCATGATTAAACTCATTTGTTGGAATATTAGGAGGATTTCTTAACCTAATTCCATGATCAGACTTAAAAATTTATCTAAAAAACACAAGTTATTTTGCTTTGCCATTTTGGAACCTTTGGTACACAGTACTCCTATAATAATTCTTAGAAAGTTCTCTCAGTTAAATTTTCTGAACAATTCATATAACAAGGCCTGGATTTTCTCAGCGTCAATTAATTTCTTCACCTTAACAATGACTTGCTGCTTTATTTTGAGGCGCAATCATCTTGGAGCTTGTTTTACTGGGGTCTTCTCTCTGTCCACCCCGAGTTTATGAACTGTAACTTCTACTGACAGTCCTGGAATTTCATCATAACTCAATGTGAAGCAATCTTTGAATTTTGTTAACAGTCTGATCAACTCTAAAGATTCTTCATCATTGAGTAGAGAACTTATAAATGTAGGTCAGGGCTGCTCTTCCATCGTGAGGTTAATTTCATTCAATTCATCAACAATTGATTTGATTTTTTCCTCAAATTCTAGCGGGGCATCTTCTATTAGCTGATCAGTACAGCCATCCTCCACATTTAGGCAATCCTCTTCCTAGTAACAATCATCTAAAATTTTGAATCATCGACTGGTCCAACTGTACCAAATCTGAGACCCTCTTTCAAGTTTGGAGTTCGACTTTTAACATTTGATAAATTTTTTAAAAAGTTGTAATTCACCTTTTGGCATTTGTTTTGGAAAATTCCTTTATTAAATTAACTTTTGTACACAAGGAAAAAAGAAACCAATAGACATTTCTATTAATTCATTAGGATCCTCATCAAAATTTACATGATTTTCAAGACTGGTAAAAGTTGAAGCATGATAAAAATTGATCAGCTTCGAAGATGATCTATGGACTACCTTGACCTCTAAACTCTTGACCTTTTGGGGCTAAATTAGAGCAAGGGTCATGGTGTTCACATAGTGGTTTATCCGATCATACATTGTCTCATATTCGCTTTTCTCTGTATCTTCTAAGGACATCTTGTACTGAGATTTCTTCTATTTTATCATTATTATTTCATCTTCAGAATTTTCTTCATCATCAATGTTGATGGCTGGCCCAGTCCATTCAACAATTAAATTGGTTCTTGCTTGTCCACGTCCCGGGACTCGACCTCGGGTGCGTGAATTAAAAGAACTCCCACCAATTTGTCTCAAAAGAGTGGTGGAAGCTCATTGAAGCGTAGTTGAATGGCTTCCTTTTTTTTATTTTTCTAAATCTTCCACTTTGTTTGCCAAATCTTCACGAGAGAAAATAAATTTCTTTGGAGGCGCATGACCACGACTTTATATATGCTTTAAAATATAAGCATTTAATACTGCTGCTAAAAGATTTAATCCCTCAACAATTGTACCAAAACTTAATAACAGTTATAGATTCAATAAATATGGATGTAATAAATATTCAATATTTGTAAAGTCACACTTATCAAGGTAAGTTTACATATCGCTCAAGTAATATAGGGCTCTAATGGAGTCCTAGATATCGATCCCACATTGAGTAATATTAGAACTACGAACTAATATTTTAGAAAAGCAATACTTTAATTGCAACAATGAAGTTCAATTTGCTTATCTGTCACTTATAAACAATTGAAATAAATATGTAATTTTAATAACAATTAAATAACTAAATAAACTAATAAAGGTTCAAATGTGAAATTCAATATAAGAAAGAATCATTCTCCTTGCCAAGAAATTATAGTGAATGGTTAAAGTGAATTAATTCAAATTATATTGTGCCAAATAGGAGCATACATATTCTTTACCCTTTGGTCCAGACATAAAGAACATTGACTAATCCTATGCTTATTT
>NW_018221048.1:24259-25238 GCF_001263595.1 Phalaenopsis equestris
TTCATCCTCCTCATCAGCCGTATCAAGCTATCTTCTAAATGTTCAGAGTGATCAAAATATTCTTTCATCCTCCAGTCCAGATGATCGAAGAAATCAGAGATATTATTAATCGCATTCATAACATTTTGTACCTCATTTTCTAAATTTTTGATTCTGTGCAGGATCACCAGAGTCTTATCAGGAATTAAGGGTTGAACTGGCAGTGAATTTTGAGATGATTGATCTACTATAATGGTCATGTCATTTTCATCTTCAAAAGTTGGGAATCTCTCAGTTGGGTCCAAAGGCTTCCAAGGTAGAAGTACCTTTTCTAAATTTTCGTAGGACACTTGGAACTGACTACAAACTAAGAAAATTGTGGAAGGGTGTCCAAGCCCATAAGTTGATCCATGAATGATCAGTCTCACCTTAGAGGTGGCATTCAACATAGAAGTTGAAAAATTTAGGTGTTCTCATTGTTTAATTCTCCACATTCTTTCTCATCAACGAGAAAGTTGATCACATCATTCAGGGGGCCTTCCATCGTACCAAAGGATTCATAGTGGCAGCTATAAGAGTCTGGGACTTCGTAAAAGGTGTTTATGCGGGCGGCATTAAATTCAACCAGAAATCCCCGAACTTGAACGATTTTATCTTCAGAATAGATTACGTTGGCATAGAAGTCCTTAACAACATTTGCATCAGCTTTGTTGGTGGTGTAACAAAAGTTTTCCCACCTCTGCTTGGCAATAACTTGTTCAATCTCTCCTCCCAGGCTCTCAAAAACTGGATCTTGTATACACTTCATGCCTTTAAATACTGAACTAAATCTAGTTTAAGCCATTGCATTGACGAAGCAAGACTCGTCAAACTCAATTCGTCTCTTTTGTTGTGGAGCCATTTCATTCTAATCAAATCATAGAAAAATTCCAAAATATACTTCAAATATGCAAATAATGGCTTCCAAAAATAATTCTAATTGTTCAAAACTAAAGTCCAT
>NW_018221048.1:31112-31882 GCF_001263595.1 Phalaenopsis equestris
GTGGATATTCTAAATCTGAGTATTCATGATCCTTTTCTTTTTCAGTATCCACTTTCTCTTTTTCAGTTTCCATTTCTTTATGTACTCTCATTTCCAATTCTTTTCTACTTCATAATTGTATTGCTTTTATCTATTCTTTTACTTGATCTTTAGGATTTGGTTCCATAGTACTAGGAAAAGTTTCTAATTTTCGGTTACTAAGTGCAGTAGCAATATGCCCTAATTGATTTTCAATATTTTTAATATCAGTTCCTTGATGTTGCAATTGATTTCCTAGAATTTGTAATTGATTTCCTTGATTCAGTAATTTTTGACCCATGTTTAATATCAGCTTTCTCATAGACAACTTCTTCTCCTTAATTTGAGTATTACTATTAAATCCTGGAGGATAAGAATGTCTATTGTTAACATTTCCTTGGTTGGATGAATTTCCTAATGGGTTCACTGAGTTATTTGCCCATTGTTGATTTGTAGAAGAATTTTTATTCCAATTAAACAAAGTTTGGATAATTCTTCCAACCTGGGTTATAATAGTTCAAATAAGTGTTGTTGGGTCTATTAATAGAATTTAAAGTCTCATATGAAGGTTGAACATCCACAAATTGCCCAAATGAATTCTCTTCCATCATAGGAGGTGTTGGAGAATAATTAATCCCATAATGATCGAATTTCTTTGATATTGCAGCAATCTATGAAGCTAACATAGATATTGCATCAGAATCATGGATATTAGCTACTCTTTTAGGATTAAATGCCATTGAAAATTTTTG
>NW_018221048.1:32027-32779 GCF_001263595.1 Phalaenopsis equestris
AATTATCAACCAATTTGGTAATGAATGATAAGGATTTCCTAAGAAGATATCTTTAAATCTCTCCCAAGCTTCGTATATTGACTCTCCATCAAGCTGACAGAACGATGTTATGTCATTTCAAGTTTGCAGTTTTAGATAGAGGAAAATATTTGGATAGAATTTTCTGTGAAAGTTCTCCCCAAGTTCTAATAGATCCTGGTGCTAACGAATTTAACCACATCTTAGCCTTATCTCTCAATGAAAAAGGAAAAAAGTCTAAGTCTAACAACATCGTTTGAGACTTTATCACATCTAACAGTGCGTTCTAATTTTGAACCGTAGTGTATAAGATTTTCAGCTCCAAATTTATGCATATAATTTGAAATCAGTACACAGTAATATCACTAACTAAATATGAAAATAAGTTGCAATTCAAGTAAAAATTTTCTAATAATCCTAATTTGTCCGTTACTCTAATTGTAATTTTTGTTTACTCACTCCCTGGCAACGGCGCCAAAATCTTGACCGCGACTTTATATATGCTTAAAAATATAAGTATTTAATACTGCTGCTAAACAATTTAATCCCTCAGAAACTATACCAAAACATAATAACAGTTATAGATTCGATAAATATGGACATAATAAATATTCAATAATTTTAAAGTCACACTTATCAACGCAAGTATACGTATCGCTCAAGTAATATAGGGCTCTAATAGAGTCCAAGATATCGATCCCACAGGGAGTAATATTAGAACTACGAACTAAGAT
>NW_018221048.1:33842-38226 GCF_001263595.1 Phalaenopsis equestris
TTCTTAATGAATTAATTCTGGAGTCTTGGGAAAATCTCACCGTCGGTGAGGTCGATGGCGCCGTCGGTGCCCTAGTTCAACTCTTAACATTTTGGCCCTTTTCGCTCCAAATTCACTCCTTTTTGCATCTTTTTGCTCCAATGACCATATTTCATCATTCCTGCAAAAAAACATCAAAAATTCCTTTCTTTAAAGTGAAGTATCATAAAAAATAGTATAAAATATGTATGAAAATCTCAACATATTTTCCTTTGGTCAGCGCATAGTAGGCGGCATCTTCATGAAAGTCAACTTCATGAACTGAAAATGGTTGTAAATCTCCCTTGATGTAATGTTCTTGTCCTTCCTTGCAATACTTAATGCATTAGTGTAGAGATGATGGAACCAGATTATGTTCATGAATCCATGCTCAACCCAGTAGAGCAATAAAAGAGGTCTCAACGTTGATGATATAGAATTTAGCGGTTGTTACTAGTTCTCTGACTTTTATAAGTAGTGTAATTTAGGTACCTACCTCGAAAAGATAGGAATCAAAATTTAATTACTGATCCAAAGATGGGAATTGAAATTTATGTAAAAGTACCAAAAAAGAGGGACGAAATTTAGGTACCAAACTTGAAAATTAAGAATAGGATGTCATGTTCCTTTTAATGGGGTCTTATACCAATCTCGAGCAATGAGAGTAGGTAGTTTATGGTCGATGGTACTGTTCTTTCAACGGGCAAACTTCATCCAAGGATGTGTTGGCCAACTAGGCTAAGAAAATCTCTGGATCAAGTAAAGCTACAACCAGAGAATCTCTCATCTCCTTTGATAGGATTAGATCATCATAAATGCTTAGTTTGGTCGGTAATTTACTAAGATGAGCTAGCACATTGTAATCCACTTTGTATGATCCTCCGATCTTTACTTGGTTATGTGTTTCTTGTGCTGGCAGAGGTGGAGACAGAGGTGGAGGCAACTCTTCTTGAGTTACTATTTGCTTTCCTTTATCCATTGGAGTTATTCTTGGGTGTAACACTCTTCTGCTCCTTAAGTTCACCTCTATAATTTCTTCTTTTAGAGATAACATTGTCTAGTCTTCCAGAGCTTCTTTCCAGTGTTTCTTTTTTGTCGAAAAGATCTAAGTTGACGATAAATGGTGCACCGTGGCGCTCAAGGATTGGTTCCTCACTCCCGGAGTTGTCGTAATCAGCATTGTTGATGTCTTCTTTGGTCTTGTTAATGAGTTCATTGGACTCAAGTAGGATTTAAGGTACGTTTTGGGAATCAAGATCGAGATTAAATTGGTCATAATCAATTACGTTATCACTAGAAATAGTTAAAATGTAGCCAAAATCATAATCATTATATTCATAAGACCCCGATGGGATAAAAAGATAATCATACAAGGTTAGGGATTTGAGGATTTTATTCCCCAAATCCAAGACAGCTAATCTAGCAGAGTCATCCCCATTCCTATCTTTATGTCGTTAGTCTTCATGGTGGTGTTCTTCATCATTTTCTTTAGTGGCAGCAGATTTCCTGGCGGAATCTTCATCTCTAGCTTGGTAGGCTGAAGACTTTGAACGAAAGCTTGTGCTGATGAATTCTGGATTTGGTTCAGTTACACTTGATCTTGTTTCAAGTCGTACTTCAACCATTTTTACAAGCATATGAGTCAATTGGAGAGACTGGCTCAGTTGAAATCATATTTATAGAACCTTTTTCAGGTTCCTTTAAATATTCATTCGGGATTATTATATTTCCTTCCTTAAGATTTTTCTCAAGTCAGTCCTTAAAGACAAAACAATCCTCTATAGTGTTTCCGAGCATCTGGTGATACGTCTACGAATTTAGTTGATCCTTCTTGTCGATCTCTTCGGGTTTCTTTGGATCTAGTAATCTGAACTCAAGCTTCTTCATCAGACTTCTTAAAATTTTGGACACAACTTCATCCTTGATTGAATACACTACCTTCCTTCGTTCTGAAATGGACATTTTCTTATTCTCTGTTCAGTATGACCCTCCCTGATGTGGTTACTGGCCAGGGTGGCCATACAGTTGTGTCTGTTGTTGAGCATGCTACGATGACGACAGATAAGAATTCTCTTCATGTATCTTCATTGGTTATTTTTTCTTTATCGATCGTTGCCACTATTTCGGACTTCTTGGCCTTCTCATAAGAATCCATATGTTTAACTTCTTCTTAAAGATTGCTAGCTTTGCTGAGTATCTTCTCAAAGGATTTAATGATGAGTCCTTTGAGCATCAAAGCTACCGACCCATAAGTGCTTTTGAGTAAGATCTTAATCGCTTGATTTTCATGTAGTTGAGGTTTACATTTCATGCCAAGGTTTTTTCACCTCAAAATAGAGTTCACTAAGGCCTCGTTGGGCTTCTACTTCTCAACTATGAGATCTACAGTAGACACATGATGCTGCACTTCGACAAATCTCTTCACTAACAATTTTTCTAGTTTGGTGAATGTCTTGACTGATCTATTGGGTAATTTGGCATACCAATCAAGAGCAATCCCTGAAAAGCTGCTAACAAACCCTCGAAAGAGCAAGGCCTTGTTACCTCTAGTATTACCATAAATGGCTCAAAAATTCACTATATTTTGCTTGGGATTTTCATTCTTGTCAAATATCTTAAGGTTTGGCGACACAAAACCCTTAGAGTAAGGGACGACATCAAATTCTTCTGGGTAAGGTCTATAATTTAATATCAACGTGCCACCCATAAATTAGGCTAAGGCCTCTTGAACTTGCTCCAAAATTTACATAAATTCTTTTTTTTTAGCATGGCACTTGATGGAGAATCCTTCTTTTGTTCATCATCTCTATTTGCTGAGGCAACTTCCCTCATTTCCTCTATGATATGTTTAATCTCCGGTTGATTGACTTCTGGAGAGGCTAACTATAGGGGTTGAGATTGTCCAGGGGTTGAGATTGTCCTTGATTGTCCTTGAGCTATGGCTAAGGCGATCATGACAGCAGCCATCTCTTCCATTCTTTTCTCCATTTGGCTGATTTGCTTATCTACGGTGTTCTCTTCGACAAGAGGTTGAGCGTCAAGCATAGATGCAGCGGCTCTGGTCTCGATGACATGGATATTCATGAAATCTTCCTCAAGGTAATCATTGAGGTTAAAATCTTCATCATCATCGTTGACGGAATCTCAATGTTCTTGGGCCAACTTGAAAATCTCGACCCTGAGCTTTTCAACCTTTCCTTCAATGATTGATTCTTGTAACACCTTGAGATCGGTAGGACTTTGTTGGACATCCTCTACTTACTCATCCATCTTGCTAGCAATTGCTGCGATAATGTCAGATAATTCAGACCCTTACATTCCATGATCCTATCATTTAGGCTCACTAAACTGTATCGGTATCACTACCTTGGGTACCCACACCTTTTTCGTTGACGGTGATGCCTTGAGACAGGGTGTCTCAGCAGAAACATTGACATGTCGGAGAGAATTATGCTCCCCATGGCGAAGACTAGATACAGTACCAGAAAACCTCTTCATCTTTTCTTTCGGAACTTTAAGAACATCCTTGTGACTGGTAATTGGTAAAATTCTTGGACCAAGACTTGAATTAACTGGTCGACGTCCTAAGGGTCTATTGATGGTAAAATCAATAGCAATAATAGTGTTATCAACTCTACTTCCCAAGTGGAACTAGACGGGAATGCGAGCAGGTAAAGCTTCAGTTGATTTCTCAGATTGTCTGGTAGATCTGACATCCCTTAAAAATTCTTTCTTCATGCAAGGGGATATTGCACACCCCACTCGTTTAGATAACTCGCAAGCTGAACAACCTTCTTTGGTAGCTAGTCTCTGAAAAACTAAACTGACTCGGGTGATAGGAGTAGGCTTCTTCCTCTCCCTACCATGTCCATGAGTCCATGAGACGGTAAAGTAGTGGAAATCTTATAGATACTTTCATACCCATTAATATCCATTAAGGGATGGAAGCCACTCCCTTGTAGAAGTGGATAGGTGTCTTGCACTCCAAACTCATCCTGGTGAGGAACATCATTATGAGGTACTTTCTTAGAAAATTGGGCTTTAGTAGCCCTTCAATACATCTCGTTTTGGTTTCTCCTTTGGGTTTAGGTTGACGGTGCAGTCCTTGCACTTGATTCAATTTTAAATACTGAAGGTGGGACAACAAACCCTTCCATCGGGTCATCAACGATCATAACTTCTTTTCCCTTAGCAGAAACAGGAACAACTAGCTTAGTAAGTGTCGCGGTGGTAGTATTCTTGACCTGCTTGTAAGAAAAGAATTCTTGAGGGCAGTTTAGATTAAACTTAACAGATAATTCCTGAACCTCTGGAGCAGCGACTTTCATTACGATGAAAGGAGCTTTCCCAAGGATGACCTCGAGAT
>NW_018221048.1:38374-48570 GCF_001263595.1 Phalaenopsis equestris
CCAATACCTCGTAATCTTAGTGCAAGCACTAAAAATTAACAGAGGTCGATCTGTAGACCGGGTAAGTCTTTATTCAATTTATGGAGATTTTAATATTGTAGTAAAAGTAGTTTGAAAGTAAAAAGATTTAATTAATATAAGAAAAATTAAAGAGTATGCTCAACACTTCACAATCCGATTTAATTTGAAAAATAACAAATCAAACTCGAAAGGGAAAATGTGAAGTTTAGGACCCACTGCGGGACCAACTTTACAACATACAATGCCTAGGTGAAAATAGTCCACCAATACACCTATTGGGGGTCCGACCCCACACAAAGATTAAAAAGTCTTTAATGGCCTTCTGAACCTTCCTGTTTAAGGGTGATTAAACAGACGGTCCTGAAGTTCAAATGTGTTGATCGTACTTTTCCAAGAAAGAAATGGGTAAAGCTTGCCAACGAAATAATGGTAATTTGGTTCAAGAGGAACTTGGACACATTACCAATGTATGAGGATAATATTTCCTAATTTAAATGGAGAGAAAAACTACACCCCAGTGGAGTCGCCAAAAGTTGTTGGCACTATTTTGGTTAAGGAGTTGCCCGTTCAAAGCCGGTCGATCACCGGAATCAAAATCCCGTCATCCAATTCTGAAAGACATTTAATTTACATACATATATTAGTTTGTAAATTGATCCCATATATTTCATAGTTCAAATGAACGAGCACTACACCGCAAGCTATGTATCTCTCCTGAAAGACAAACACAAGACTTGAGGATGAAGCTCGATAAAATAAGCTAAGAAATATATGACATCCGTTTGGTCTACGAAAACCATTTTATTTATAAGCTGGAAAGTTCCCCTATTTAAATACGAAGAATAAATTAGGGTTTATATTAAGTTGGGTTTGGAAAAGCTTCCCGAAGAATAGAATAGGGTTTATATTATGTTGGGTTTGGAAAAGCTTTTTATAAGGGCAAGCCCCTATAGCTAATTACATCTTGAAGGACAAAAGTCACTCAAGAGAACTCTCGATAAAAATCAGGGAATATTATCTTTAAAGAGTTCAAAAGGATATGACTTTCAAACGAGATTGGAAAAAGAAGTGTGAAAGGCAAATGGCCTAAATTTGGGACATTTATTATAGAATCGAAAGCAGAAAGAACTAGGGGATGTCATAGATCAGGGGAAGAACCTCGGTGACTTCCCAGACTATTATATTATTTGGCTTTGGTTTTGAGAAGAAATTATTAAATGTTTTATCCTACCAATTTTTTTTGTTAAGGGCTTACATTCATGTTAAATGAGCACACAAATAGCTTAGAAGATGTGAGGATTTAGGTCGTGACAAACAAAAACTTAAGAATCCTAAGATGATTTAGGGCTTATACTGTACAACAGAGTTATACAAAAGGCCTAAGGATGAGTTGAGGATTTATGTTGCATATGCAAACAAGCTTAAAATCCTATGTCTTGTGGTTTAATTATAAGGAAAGATATGCTGTTATAGATCCTCTTGACGACAAAGATGGTTGTGCCCCCACAATGCTAGCTCTAATCTCCTCATCGTGATGAGTTTAGGTTTTTTGATGTGTCAAGTTATGATGTCAAATCAAATGTTCCTATGGTTGTGGTTCTTTAAATATTGTGGGGCATATTAAAGTTAATTATAGTGACACCAGTTAGGATCCTACCGTTCCCTCGTTCTAGTACCACTATTTTCTTTTGGATTAACTTAGTTCAAATGAATTTATAAACTCAACTGTCGGCACTGTTTTGGTTGGAGGAGTTGCCCGTAAGAAGCTGTAGGTCACTGGAATCAAAATCTCGTCGCCCGCTTCGGAAGGACATTCTAATGTTTAGAAAAATATGAAATCAAACAGACCCCATATTCTTAATGGTTTAAATGAAAGAGCGTTATACCTCAAATCCTGTATCTATCCCAAAGGATAAGCACAAAACTTGAGGGTGAGGCTTGATCAAATAAACTAAGAAATGTATGAAGTCTGTTTGGTCTGCAAAAGCGTTTTATTTGCCGACAATTTCTTCTATTTATTATAAAGAATTAAATTGGGTTTATCTTTAGCTGGGTTCAGAAAATTTTCCTATAAGGGCAAGCCCCTATAATTATTTACATCTTAAATGACCAAAATCACCTAAGAAAACTCTTGATAGAAATTAAAAAATATTATCTTCAACGATTTCAAAAGGATAGGACTGAAATTAAAAATTATTATCTTCAATGATTTCAAAAGGATAGGACTTTTTAATAATATCGTACGAAGAGGTGTGAAATGGGATTGTTTCAAATTTAGAGCATTTTATTTTTGAAATCCAAAGGAGGAAGAACTAGGGGATGTCATGGATACAGAGGAGAACCTCAGTGACTTCCCAAGCTATCCGATTGTTTGGCTTCAGTTTTGTGGAGAAGTATTTAGGTGTTTCATCCTTCCAATTTTATTTAATTAGGGTTTACTTTCGTGTGAAACAATCACACAAATGGCCTGGAGGATGTGAGGATTGAGGTCGTGACGAACGATAACCTCAGAATCCTAAGATGAGTTAGGGATTATATTGCACAACATGGTTGTACAAAGGCCTAAAGAGGAGTTGAGGATTTATGTTGCATAAGCAGACAACCTCGCAATCGTATGGCTTGGTAATATAATTCTAAGGAAGGAATGGCTTAGCAGGGGAAGACAGGTTTTGCTGTTGAAGATGGCCGTGGTGGCCAGGAAGGAATGGCTTAGCAGGGGAAGACAGGTTTTGCTGTTGAAGATGGCCGTGTTGCCCACCATGCTAGCTCTAAGCTCCTTGCCATGTCGAGTTTAAGTTTTCTAAGGTGTCAAGTTATGATGTCAAATCGAACGGCCCTATGATTGAAGATCTTTAAATTTTAAAGTTGATTAGAGCAACGCCGATTAAGATACTATGGTTCCCTCATTCTACCACCACTATTTTCAATTGGATTCACTTAGTCCAAATGTATTTACTAAACTCAACTTAATGAGTTCCATAATTTTATTTAAACTGTGGGAAGCCTCGTTAGTTAACCGTAGGTTACCCCGTAGGTTGCTTCCTCCGAGGAACTCCCGGTCCTCTGATAGAGACATCTTAATTTAGTTGTAATTGTAGTTTTGTGTTATAATTATGATTAAATTTTAAGTTGTTTTATAATTTGAATGTTGTGGTGGTGAATTTTATCTTGCTTGATTTTAGTTTTTGTTTTTGTTTTGGTTTTGTGGTTATCCTGATAGTAACCGTAGGTTGCTTCCTCCGAGGAACTCCCGGTCCTCTGATAGAGACATCTTAATTTAGTTGTAATTGTATTTTTTTTTTATGATTATGATTAAATTTTAAGTTGTTTTATAATTTGAATGTTGTGGTGGTGAATTTTATCTTGCTTGATTTTAGTTTTTGTTTTTGTTTTGGTTTTGTGGTTATCCTGATAGTTTTAGTTTTCATGTAGGGTGACATCGTTGTTTAGCATGCAAGTTTAAATTTTGTTTGTACAAGCAGGTAAGTAAGCATAAAAAGTACAGTATGAAAGTACACGAAAGACGACGATGCAAACTGTAAAAGCATACCTGGTGAGTCTTCTCGTTCCACCACCTCATACTGAAAATGCATATTAGAACATTTTATGTAAAGCAGAAAAAGTAAGGTTTTAGTGACCTACCTAACCCTAAGTTTTATCTTGGTGGGTCTCTTTGGGTTTGATTAAGGATGACTTTTGTTAAGCAAAACATATTAGTTTAGTAAAAAATATATTAGTTTAGTAGACCTCTGAGGTATCCAAGAGGTCTAGAGGAAGAAGCAGGTCCATGCTTCCACCAAGAGGTCTAGAGGAAGAAGCAGATCCATGCTTCCCTCTCACTACCTAGTAAAAAGTCTTAAGGTCATTTAAACTTATTAAGTTGCTTAATGATCCATCCTGTAAATATGCTTAATGCTCAGTGAACATTGATGTTTCAATTCACCCTAAGAGTAGGGTAATTATCATTTGTGATTTAATTTGTAAGTTATTTGGGTGAAGAACCTTAAAAGGGTCAAGTTAACATTATCAAGGCACTCACCCAACCTTAATTTAGGCTTGTAGTGTTCTAAAGGTGTTTAATTTTAATTATGTCCACTTTTCTACTCCTCATTTAATCAAATTTTATTTATCCTAGGTCACTACTAAGCCCTTAAGGTTTTGGTAGATATCTTAGTTATTTTGAAAGAAGTTGAATTTTAAGTGATGATGATTATTTATTTTCAAAGCACTTAAATGTCATTTGAACATCAAATAGGGGTATTAAATTAGTGAGTTATCAACTTCAAAAGTCATACCCCTAAGTCTAGGACCATTTAATTTGCTAAGCTTTCAAATTT
Source organism: Phalaenopsis equestris (assembly GCF_001263595.1). NCBI lineage: Eukaryota > Viridiplantae > Streptophyta > Magnoliopsida > Asparagales > Orchidaceae > Phalaenopsis > Phalaenopsis equestris. Next base: position 42,733 of record NW_018221048.1, read on the forward strand.
TAATAATTTAGGGAGATTACAAATTTATCCTTTGATTAAGAAAGAGTGAGGTTGGTTTCTACCAATTAATCCCCTTTTTTGTTTCAATCATCCAAATGAATTAGTTAAAATCAGAGGTTACCTTTTTTCCTCTTTGAATTAAGCCTAAATGTTAATTAAGGCTAAACTTCCAAAATTACACTTTTGGCCCTAAGGACTATCACATCATAATTTGTCAAATTTATTTTAAATGACTTTGAAACTTTTATCTTACCTCACTCATGGGTCAATTAAGACATTAGAGGAGAAAATGTAATTTTTCAAAATTTAATTTAATTTTCATAATTATTTTAATGCAAAGATAGGGTGTTTCAAAGAAAATTCTATAACTTGACCAAGGCAAAGCCTAATCCTTTGAAATTTTTACTGGAGGTAGACTTGAATCAGAAAACCATTTGGCCGAAATTTCATGATTTATTGAGTTTTTTTTTGTGAATTATTAGAATTATTTTAATTTCTGGAGTATTTATTAAATATTAAAATATTTTTTTTAGAATTCAAAATTAAGTTCTATATTTTTGAAAAATCTCTGTGAGGTCATAGAATCTAGAGAACCAAATTTTACATTTTTCTAATTTTTCTTTGATTTATTGGAATTACTTTGGTGAAAATCCATTTTTTAACCTTTAAAAATTATTTTAGGCTTTAAAATTCAATATCTTCAGTTAGAAAATTAGGAAAAGTATTCCAATTGTTCCTAAGTGCTTAAATAACAATTTAGAATATTTTCATGAATTTTAATATTTTTATAATTTTTATCATTTTTTTAATTATTTAAATATTAAAAATAGGCTTGAAAAGGGAATTTTTATTTTAATATCAAATTTCTTTTTAGAAAATTTCTCTGATCATAAAGAACTCAAAAAACTAATTTTTATAATTTTTTGAGTTATATTATAATTAATAAAAATCATTTTACTACAAAAAATGTCTTTTAACGTGAAAAATCAATTTAAGTTATTAAATGAGCTCCAAATGTTTTGAAATTTTTATGGGGCGTTCTCTAAACTTTGAATCTTAGTAGAAATTAAAAATAATGTCATTTAAATGTTTGTATTTTTTAAAATTAATTATCTTTGTGTTTTAGTGTTTGTGAAGATTAGGTGCATTTTGAATGACTTGGCTCATTAAATATCTTTGGTCATAGTAGACCTACCAAAAATTTTTTGAATTTTTCTAAGTAACATGCTAATTATTATGATTAGATTATGCAAATAATAAACATATGCTTGAAAAATATGGATCTTTGTCTAGAGGTCTCCCCTGACTTTGGAAAAATTAGGGAATGTTCCCCTTGTCATGGATACAACACGTTAAAATTACAAGCCATGGTGAAATGTCTATATGCATAGAGGATCAAAAGACTCAAAACCATATTTAAGTATCAAATGGAATTCAAATTATTTCACATTGTTCTCCTCTGTTCACCGAGTAAGAGGACTTTTGTGATTTTTCTACACCAAGATATGGATTTTTGAAGTTAGGGAGCATTTTCTGATTTATTTAATTCACAATTTATCTATTTAAATTCACGGCGCCATCTCACGTTGATGATATAAATGTGCGATCAGACAGCTCTTCGTCATCTTCCCCAATGGCCTAGCCTGAGAACCATCCATCTTCAAGGCTTAATATCTCCCTCATTTCTCAACAAAATTGAATTAATTTTTTTTTAAAAATGCTCGTTTAGATTAGAGGAACATATCTATATGGTTAAGATACCATGAAATTAAGCCTAATCAAATGCAGAAGAAAAATAGGCTCAGGTAGAGAGGAATTTCAATACCTTTGCTCTGAGAACGGAAGATTCAATCAGAGGTGCTCAGCACGTTCGTTCGAGCCCAAGGAGGCTAGGGATTGGGCCTCTTACTGTGGTGAAAGTTCTAGGTATGAATTCGACCAAGATCAATTTTAGGTGTTCATTTAGAGCTATGCAAGGGTTTTTGTGGAATGGGGATTTGATGGGGCTTCTCCTTCTTTCACTGTGGTGAAGGTGTGGGTAAGTTAAATTTGAGTTTGGTTGACTTAAAAATTATTTTAAGGGTGGCTGTCAGGGCCAATTAAGGGGTGCAACGTGATGCTTAGGTGGAGGGAAGAGAGGCTCTAACATTTGATTTGGATGAGGTGGCCTCTAGGTTTGAAATGGGTTTGATTCCATAGGGGTGGCTCACATTTTTGGTGATTTTCGGCCATTAAGCCGGTCGGCCAGGCCAGGGGAGGTGGCTAGGTGGTCAGGTGAGCCAGGGGAATATTTCACAGCAATTGAATGAGTTAAGGTTTAGTTTTGGAAAAATAATCCAAGGCTTAAGCAAATATGCAATCAAAATCCATTTATTTAGGGGTTCTTTGGTCCATGGCTTAGCTTAGGTGTTTTTATGGGGTGTATCTGGGTCGCTAGGGTCCAGCTAATGGCTATAGAGTCATTAATTTTATGACTTTGGGGTGGTTAGGCTAATTTTTGTGCAAGGGGCCCATGTGGGGTCTCCAATGTGGGTTCAAATGACCAAAACTTAGGTTTGGGCTAGGATAACCATGTCAATTGACCCAACTGATTGATGCATTTAATGTATATGATTGTAATGAACATTTTTCTGCAAATAAGAAACATATGCTTGAAAAATATGGATCTTTGTCTAGAGGTCTCCCCTGACTTTGGAAAAATCAGGGAATGCTCCCCGTGTCATGGATACAACACGTTAAAATTACAAGCCATGGTGAAATGTCTATTTGCATAGAGGATCAAAAGACTCAAAACCATATTTAAGTATCAAATGGAATTCAAATTATTTCACATTGTTCTCCTCTGTTCACCGAGTAAGAGGACTTTTGTGATTTTTCTACACCAAGATATGGATTTTTGAAGTTAGGGAGCATTTTCTGATTTATTTAATTCACAATTTATCTATTTAAATTCACGGCGCCATCTCATCCTAGGCAACTTCAAAGCTCTACGTGGTACGCTCCTATTTGATGTCGCCATCCACCTCAGCAGTGACTAGGCTCGCGGTTCATATAAGGGAGCGTCATTCGGCTTGATCTCATCTGTTGATGAGATAAATGTGCGATCAGACAGCTCTTCGTCATCTTCTCCAATGGCCTAGCCAGAGAACCATCCATCTTCAAGGCTTAATATCTCCCTCCTTTCGGGAGCGTCATTCGGCTTGATCTCATCTGTTGATGAGATAAATGTGCGATCAGACAGCTCTTCGTCATCTTCTCCAATGGCCTAGCCAGAGAACCATCCATCTTCAAGGCTTAATATCTCCCTCATTTCTCAACAAAATTGAATTAATTTTTTTTAAAAATGCTCGTTTAGATTAGAGGAACATATCTATATGGTTAAGATACCATGAAATTAAGCCTAATCAAATGCAGAAGAAAAATAGGCTCAGGTAGAGAGGAATATCAATACCTTTGCTCTGAGAATGGAAGTTTCAATCAAAGGTGCTCAGTACGTTCGTTCGAGCCCAAGGAGGCTAGGGATTGGGCCTCTTACTTTGGTGAAAGTTCTAGGTATGAATTCGACCAAGATCAATTTCAGGTGTTCATTTAGAGCTATGCAAGGGTTTTTGTGGAATGGGGATTTGATGGGGCTTCTCCTTCTTTCACTGTGGTGAAGGTGTGGGTAAGTTAAATTTGAGTTTGGTTGACTCTGGAGGTGTATTGAGCTCTGTCCTGGTTTTAGGCAGGAGATTGAGCTCAAAATTGAGCTTCCACAGTGGGAATCAGTGTGGAAAAGTGGTTGGCTTGAGCTGAGGAGGTTTCAAAGAGTCTCTGTGAGTAATTTGAGGGATCTCTTAGAGAAAATTTTCAACTCTCTTTCCATGGTCGTGGAGGGGAGCTTTTATAAAAATTATTTTAAGGGTGGCTGTCAGGGCCAATTAAGGGGTGCAACGTGATGCTTAGGTGGAGGGAAGAGAGGCTCTAACATTTGATTTGGATGAGGTGGCCTCTAGGTTTGAAATGGGTTTGATTCCATGGGGGTGGCTCACGTTTTTGGTGAATTTCGGCCATTAAGCCGGTCGGCCAGGCCAGGGGAGGTGGCTAGGTGGTCAGGTGAGCCAGGGGAATATTTCACAGCAATTGAATGAGTTAAGGTTTAGTTTTGGAAAAATAATCCAAGGCTTAAGCAAATATGCAATCAAAATCCATTTATTTAGGGGTTCTTTGGTCCATGGCTTAGCTTAGGTGGTTTTATGGGGTTTATCTCGGTCGTTAGGGTCCAACTAATGGCTATAGAGTCATTAATTTTATGACTTTGGGGTGGTTAGGCTATTTTTAGTGCATGGGTCCAATGTGGGTTCAAATGACCAAAACTTAGGTTTGGGCTAGGATAACCATGTCAATTGACCCAACTGATTGATGCATTTAATGTATATGATTGTAATGAACATTTTTGGTGAAGGATTGAAAGGATTTTGAGGGTCAATTTGGAGGATTTTGGAGAGATTTTGGGCATGATGGGCCTGACATGGGTCTAGACAGGGCCAGTATTGGGCTAAGTCTAAATTGATTATTCAGAATGGTCAATAATAATTCAATGAAGAGTTTGCAACATAAATTGGTTTCCAATTTTGGGGCTAAAGCATTCAAATTGGTGAAATTTGGAGGCATAACCAATTTGAGGCAAAATTTTGGGCTTTTGACCTAAGTTGAAATTAAATGAAATTGAGGCTTCAAAAAGGCTAATTGAAGGTCAATTTTGATGTTTGTAAATGTTATGAAGAGTTTAGGGTCCAAATTGAGACCAATGTAGTAGGCCGTGGGGTTCAAATCGGTGGAACCAAGTCATAGGGCCAAAATTGGGGGTTTCGATTTAGATCAAAATTGGGCTCAAATAATGGGCCAATTGAGCTTGGATTTGGTTTAGATTGGTTATATAAAAGGTTAATTTGAGTTTAGGATTGAAATTGGGAGAAATTGGGGCCAATTTGATGGACATTTGAGTTGGATTTGGGGAGATTGGGCCTTTAAAAGTAATTTTAGGGGTTTTGGTCAAAATGGTCAAAATGGCCAAATTGGGTCAGGTGGTAGTTAAGAAAAGTGAAATTGGGAATATTTGGAATATTTTGTAAATTTTTGAGATTTTTTGAAATTTTTGGAATTTTGAGCTAAGGAGCGGTATTTTGGTAATTTGGCATTTTTTTAGTGATTTTGGGTAATTTTGAAGTTTTCAAAAGGTTTGAAATGAATTTTGAACAAAGTTTGGTATTTTGGCCAATTTTAAGGTCCCAAAAGTACTTAGGTAATTTGGGGTCTTAGGGACAAAAGGCTAAGTTAGGCATTTTGGTAGAGTTGGGGTGCCAACCAACATAAATAAGCCATAGACCAATGGAAACCCCATTTGGGTCCTCTATATATTGGTCTTAGCTAAACCCTAACCTAAGGCCAGTGGGTTTAGGGGACCTCCTACATGAGTCTCCCAAAGGATCAAGGGATCAAAGACAAGAAAGTTTGGGTTTGTATTTGCGAGTGATTGTGAGTGAGGTGATTGCTGGTGAGTGCCTTAGCTCTAGACCAACATCCAGAGTCAACACTAAGGTCGAACAGTCCTATGGGAACTCTCCTTTAACTCCCTCATAACTTATTAAATGTTAAAGGTTGGACCACTATGTGGAACTTTAAGTTGAGTAAAGAGGAGTTTAGAATTTCTAATGGTGAGGGTTCCTTTTCTAGTTTTCTAGGAATAGTCAATAGGAAGTCCTATGGACAGACCTTAGGCTACTAAAGAGGAGCACGAGACCTCATCAAAAAATGAGGTCAACAAATGGACCCCCAATATGTGTGGTGTGTTGGGCA
>NW_018221048.1:48609-69418 GCF_001263595.1 Phalaenopsis equestris
ATCGACGAGATCAACAAAACCAATACAAGAGACATAGAAGGAAGACATAGAAGGAGTGTAGGATTGTGTGTGCTATTTGCTTTTGCTAGGGATTATAGAAAGTGAATATTTAATAAAAGTTAAGAAGTTGGGACTCTTGATGGGGATTGGAGAGTGGGTTCTGAGTTATCAGATTTCAGGAATTTGTAGAAGATGGGAGTCAGTGTGTAAGTGCTAACCCTGGGTTGGATTTTAAATTCAGGTTTTAATTTTAGAACAGGGTCAGAAGTTAAGGACCAATCATGAAAAGAGAGGAATCGGAAGGTAGGGATTGATACCAGGATAAGGATTGAAAGTTAAGGATCAATTGCAAGAGAGAGTGTCGGAGGGTAGGGACCGACCTCAAAAGGTTGAATCAGAGGTTAAGGACTGATTCTAAAATGAGAGTTGAAAGTTAATGATCAATCTCAGAAGAGAGCATCAGAATGTAGGATCTGAACTCAAAAGGAGTGAATCAGAAGTTAGGGACTGATTCGAAAACGAGGATTGAAGGTTGTGATCAATCTCAAAAAGAGAGCGTCCGAAGGTAAGGACTGACCTCAAAAGTATTTAATCAGAAATGAAGGACTGATTCAGAAATCAGAATTGAAAGGTAGGGATCAATCTCAAAAGAGAGTGTCGGAAGGGAGGGACCGACCTCAAAAGTAGTGAATAAGAAATTTAGGACTGATTCAAAAATAAGAGTTGAAAGGTTAGGATCAATCTCAAAAGAGAGTTTTTAAAAGGTAGAGGCCGACCTCAAAAGGATGAATCAGAAATTAAGGACTGATTCAAAATTGAGAATTGAAAGATAAGGATCAATCTCAAAACAGAGAGTCAAAAGTTAGGGACCGACCTCAAAAGTAGTGAATAAAAAATTAAGGACTGATTCAAAAATGAGAATTGAAAGATAAGGATCAATCTCAAAAGAGAGCGTCAAAAGGTAAGGACCAACCTCAAAAGTAGTGAATGACTGATTTGAAAATTTGAATTGAAAGGTAGGGATCAATCTCAAAAGAAAGTGTCGGAAGGTAAGGACCGACCTCAAAAGTAGTGAATCAGAAACTAGAGACTGATTTAAAAATGAGAATTGAAAGGTAGGGATCAATCTCAAAAGAAAGTGTCGGAAGGTAAGGACCGACCTCAAAAGTAGTGAATCAGAAATTAGAGACTAATTCAAAAATGAGAATTGAATGGTAGGGATGAATCTCAAAAGAGAGTTTCCAAAGGTAAGTACCGACCTCAAAGTTAGTGAATAAAAAATTAGGGACTTATTCAAAAATGATAAATGAAAGTTAATAAAGAATTCGTGGTGTTGAATTCAAAGATATGTGTTGTATGTAAAGGCTGACATTGATGAAGAGGATTTGTGAAAATTTGCGAGTTTTTGAGCAGAATGTAAAATTTTGCAGGGATGTGAAAAGAATTATTGCAGATAAAGATAGTTGTGCTGCTTGAGCAAAGAGTAAGAAACTTATAAATCGAGAGAATCCACTCAACAAATTTATTTTCTTTTCTTGTTGTTTTTATCACATTTATTTTTTCAAAATATGTTTTCAAAATTTGATTTTAGTTGGTTGATTTTTCAAAAAGAGAGTTGTTTTTTTTGTTTGTTTATTGGCTATTTTTACTTAAATTTTATTTAAAAAATTTTTGTTTGTCATTTTTTTCTTTGTTCATTGTAAATTTTAACCAACTATGGTTCATGGCTTCCATCCATCGCACAAAAGGCAATTGACAAAAAGACACATTTATGAATGAAACTTCATTAAACTGTTCCAACAAAATGTCACAGATCAAGTGTAGGCCAACGCTTGAAAAAGTAGAATATGTGAAATGCATCAAAGTACATCCAAAATATCTCATGCCAAGTACACATTATAAGCTGAGCATCTCTGGTACATATCACATTGCTATAATGTAGTAAAGTAGAAAGGAATCCTCTGACTATTTTTGTTTTTGTTGTCAAGAGCTCCTGATCAAGCTGACCTTCTAAGCCACGCTTCAGGATAAGAGTTACCTTTGCATGTGCTCAGAGGTGCAACCCTCTCATAGCTCATAAGGTAGTAGTTCCTCCAGTTCTGGATCTGGCTAAAATCTTTGCGGCATTTTGTTGTCGTCCATCCGTCGGAAGGTTACGGACACCCTGCGGTGTCGTACTCCTGAAATGCAATACTTGGCAATGCCTGGACCGTTGCCTTTAAGAACAAGCACTGAGCCTTATAGAGCCTCTAAAATCACCAGGGCCAACGATGTCAATTTCTTTCCCAAATAAGATGATACTGTTACTCATAAATGAGACCATACAAAAAGGTCTTACGAAGTCATGGTGATCGATGTGTGGAGGAATGCAATCACCCTCGTCGTAGATGTTGATAAAAAAACTATTTGGAATGCAGGTAGTAGACAGAATACTCCATCTGACCATTATTTTGATCATCCACTTTATCATTGGCAGTAGTGGATCTACTTGATCGTGTCTGAGGATCCCAGGACGATTCCCTTGTTTATCATTTGTGAAGTTGTAGCAGCAGCCACACTAGATGGTAGTCCTCTCCTTTCCTTGCATCCATTTCCTCGGCTCAGAATAGGTCCTTTCCAGAAGCAAACCTGCTTGACCTCTGTCCCTTAGGTCAAAAATGCAGTTAAGAATACTCTGTTCGTCAGTCTCTAAGAAGAATCTTGTATATAGTTCTAATCCCTCCAGTATGTTGATGATATTTCCCCGTAGTTCTTCATAGAACTCAAAGTCTCTTTTGTTTATTTTGCTCATTTTATAATATTCCACCGTACTGGGAGTCGGCAGTTGTCGCGTGTATTCCCTCATTTGAACATCAATGAGAACCCAAGCTGCAGTTGTCTCTAGCTCTAATGGAATGTATGATTCAGCGTTTGACAGGATGTTTGGCTTTGTATCCCTCGAAACATACGGCTTTACATCCATTAGGACATATGAATCTACTTCTATCAGGTAATCAGCAGTCTGAGATCCATCTTCGATAGATGCATATTCCTCTAATGTTATGTATTGTTGTAGGTGTAGGACGTTGCAGTCCGAGCACTCCATGAATGCCCCCGTAGCTGACACTCATGCAGGTATTTTGACATTGAAGGTAGGGCAACCCGTACACATAACATTTGAATCTGGTAATATCTTTGGCTTTGTAAGAAAATCAAACTCCTCATCTGTAGTGGGCTAGCTGGAGGAGGTCTCTTTTATGCCCGGATCATAAATGTGTCCCTCAGAAATAGGAGCAAGCAAGTTGTCTACCTCTTTCTAGCGTCTCTTCTCTTCTCATAAGAAAGCTCTCTGTTTTTGTCGGCTAGCATTTCTTAACTGTGTTCTTCACAGTGGAGCAAACGGTAACCTTTTATTATCAGCAGCAACTACGTAGCTATCATGGATGGTAAATGGCTTGACCCCTCCATCGGGTCCTGCTATACCATCACGCTCTTTCCTTTCAGTGACGCACTGTCTTTGGTGGCCACCTTTAGTAGTGAAGGCAACCCTTTCTTTTCTCGTTGACTGATGAAATTCTTTAAAGGCCCCCCATAATCCATACCAATTTTATTTAATTCCATGTTAAAGTCTATAGTGCCGCCTAGTGGTGCCATTTCTTCATTTAGTGCGAGATTCCAACTAAATGGCTTGACCCCTCCATCGGGTCCTGCTGTACCATCACGCTCTTTCCTTTCAGTGACGCACTGTCTTTGGTGGCCACCTTTAGTAGTGAAGGCAACCCTTTCTTTTCTCGTTGACTGATGAAATTCTTTAAAGGCCCCCCATAATCCATACCAATTTTATTTAATTCCATGTTAAAGTCTATAGTGCCGCCTAGTGGTGCCATTTCTTCATTTAGTGCGAGATTCCAACCATCTTTGAAGGCAAAGATCAGCCTCTGGCCTGACATTTCTCTGCAGACGATAGGAAAAATGTTAGTGGGCTGAAACTTAGCGTGAACAAGAACGAAACAAAGTATTTATTAAAGGAAATTTTTGTTTATATTGGTAAAGAGATTGTTTATTTATGTGTGAATTTCATTTCAATTAGTGGCATATTAAGTTTGAAAAGAGAAAATTGAGGTGTGTAACTTTCATAATTTTTATTATGTTGAGGTTAATTTTATTACAAAAATTTTGGACCCGGTCACAGACTTTTGGTCACATAGATAACCCCAAAACAGTCAAAATTTCAAAATTTCAAAATTTCAAATCAAGGAAAGGCAAGCAATGTTAGCTTGCATAGTATGTCTTCAGGTATTGTCCATTGATTGGTAGCGTGGATTTTTTACCCCAGAAGTCCACTAACTGGCAGGTTCCTTTTGCATAAAACATTTCAATGATAAATGGTCCCTCCCAAGTTGGCTTGAATTTTCCACATATCTTGCGGCATGCAAGAATAGGCCTTTGAGCACGAGGACGAGGTCACCAACTTTCGGCGGACGAATGAGTTTGTAACATCTTTGCCTAGTAAAGTTCCAAATGATGTTGTGCCTCAAGTCATTTTCCTTTCAGACTCTCTAGTTCCTCGAGCCTGAGCTTTGCACTTTCTTCTGTTGTTAGTTGGTAGGCGACAGCGATTCTGAGAGACAACATCAGAATTTCTAGTAGTAGTACGGCCTCAGACTCGTACACGAGCATGTAGGGTGTACATTGAGTGGGAGTCCTGAATATCGCTCGGTAATCCCACAAAGCTTCTAGCAATTTGTTGTGCCCATCTCTTTTGTTTTCATCTATTATTTTCTTTAAAATCTATAACAATGTTTTGTTGAAGGCTTCAGCCAATCTGTTTGCTCTGGGATAGTAAATTGTAGAGTATTTCCAATGTATCCCATATCTTTTGATGAAATTATTGATTTTTGTATTTTAAAATCTTTCCCATTATCGTAAATTATTCTTCGTGGTACTCCAAAATGGTAGTCGATTTATCATTTGAAGAACTGAAGGACGTGTTGTGTTGTAACCTCTCGTAACGGTACTTCCTCTGCCATTTGGAGAAGATTTGGAGAAGTAATATGTAGCGGGTAATATGTAGCGGCAAATATAAAGTGATGTCCTTTGGAGGATGGAGGTTCTATCGGACCTATTATGTTCGTTCCCCAACACTCGAATGGCAATGAAGCAATGATTGGGTGCAGCACATTCGGTGACTTCATCTTTTTCAAAACTAAAATTTTTTTTAATGTCCTTCCGAAGCGGGCAACTGGATTTCAATTCCGATGACCGACAGCTTCTTACGGGCAAACCCCACACCAAAAATAGTGCCGACATGAGTACCACACAATCTGGCATGTACTTATTTGACGATATTTGTGCTTTGGCTTTGCTTAGGCATCGTAGCCACATGTGGTCGAACGATCTTCTATAGAGGACACCAACCAAGGCATATGACATAGCCCTTTTTATAATGTGATGTTCTTTAGACTTGTCTTTCAGCAGCTCTCTAGTATGCAAATATTCATTTAATGGCCTACGCCAATCTTCATTGATATCCGCAAATGCAATCGTTGTTTCTTCTTTTCCAAGCTTGTGTAGAGTTTCGAGGTCAATTTGAGACAAAACTTGTCTTCCTTGTACTGAGATTTCAATGAAATCCTCTTGGGGACATGCCAGTTCTTTAATGAGTTTTACTAGAGCGTCGACATGGGCATTATCTCCCTTAGTAATCCGGTAGAAAGTCACATAAGGGATTTTCTCCAGTAGCTTCATCGCATATCAATGATATTCTACTAGTCTTGGTTTCAGAATTTTGTATTGTCCAACGACTTGCTGGATGACTAGTTGAGATTCACCGTAGATGGAAATGTTTGTTATATAGATTGAGAATGTCAATTCTAACCCGGTGATTAAAGCTTCATACATTACTTCATTGTTGGTGCACGGCTCTGTCAGGTGGTATAAGAACCTCAACATACCTTTATCTGGCGTGATAAAGATCAAACCATCCCTACTTTGCCCGGTATGACTGTGCCTGATCCTTTGTCATTTCTGGCAGAAGAAGCTCCGCCAAAGTACATTTCCTAGCATTGCGCACTGGAGAATTTCATTTGTAACACTTGCTCACTAGTAGTTCATCGTCTAGAGGGGACCCTGTTGGCAATAGGTGTGCAACAAGAAAGTCCGTTAGAATCTATCCCTTGATAGCATGGAGGGGAACAAAAGTTATATCAAATTGCAATAAGATCATCGACAATCTTGCTAGATGTCCGTAGAGTGTTGGTCAAGTCATCAAATATTGTAATAGGTTAACAATTGAAATTAGGGTAATTTTATGAGAGAGCATGTAATATCTAAGTATTTGGACGGAAAAAATTAACGTCTGAAAATGCTTCTCAATAGGTGGATACCCTACTTCCGTCGGTATTAGACGATGACTCAAGTAGTAGAGTACGTTTTCTTTACCCTCATCGTTGATTTGGGCTAGGAGGGCTACAAGAGAGTCATCTAAGGCCGCGGTATAAAGTATCAAAGGTTTCCCTGGGATAGGGGCTGCCAAAACAAGAGGTGTCACTAAATATTGTTTAATGTCCTCAAAGACCCGTTGGCATTTCTCTTCCTAAATGAATTTGGTGTCCTTTTTAATTAACGTCGAGAAGGGCTGACACCTTCCTGAGAGATTAGAAATAAAGTGTCTCAGATATGCCAACTTCCTCTAGAAGGAACGTTGTTGTTTTAAGGTTTTATGAGGAAGAATTTTCAAGATAGCTTTAATCTTATCTGGGTCGATCTCAATTCCCTGATGACGGACAACAAATCCTAGAAACTAACCAGAGGTAACGCCAAAGGCGCACTTTAAGGGATTCATTTTAAGGTCATATCATCGTAACCATTCGAACATGATCCTCAAATCATATAAATGGTCTATTTTTTGTTTGCATTTAATGACCATATCATTTATGTAGTATTGTACTTGATTGTGAATGAGGTCGTCAAAAATCTTCGTCATTACATGTTAATATGTTGCTCCAGTGTTGTCTAACCCAAACGACATCACTGTGTAGCAGAAAATTTTGATCGATATTCTGAAGGCTGTAAGTGCTACATCCTCAGGAGCCATATTGATTTGGTTGTATCCCGATGATCTGTCCTTGAAAGAGAAGATTTCATGTGTAGAAGTGATATCCAGCTCAAAGGCCCGTTGGCATTTCTCATCCTAAATGAATTTGGTGTCCTTTTTAATTAACGTCGAGAAGGGCTGACACCTTCCTGAGAGATTAGAAATAAAGTGTCTCAGATATGCCAACTTCCTCTAGAAGGAACGTTGTTGTTTTAAGGTTTTATGAGGAAGAATTTTCAAGATAGCTTTAATCTTATCTGGGTCGATCTCAATTCCCTGATGACGGACAACAAATCCTAGAAACTAACCAGAGGTAACGCCAAAGGCGCACTTTAAGGGATTCATTTTAAGGTCATATCATCGTAACCATTCGAACATGATCCTCAAATCATATAAATGGTCTATTTTTTGTTTGCATTTAATGACCATATCATTTATGTAGTATTGTACTTGATTGTGAATGAGGTCGTCAAAAATCCTCTTCATTACATGTTAATATGTTGCTCCAGTGTTGTCTAACCCAAACGACATCACTGTGTAGCAGAAAATTTTGATCGATATTCTGAAGGCTATAAGTGCTACATCCTCAGGAGCCATATTGATTTGGTTGTATCCCGATGATCTGTCCTTGAAAGAGAAGATTTCATGTGTAGAAGTGATATCCACCATCATTTCTGATATTAGTAGTGGAAACTCGTCTTTTAGACATGCTTTGTTTATATCTCTGAAGTCGACGCAAATACGAATTTGTCCATTTTTCTTTTTGAACGGTACAATATTGGCTAACCATATTGAGTATTGCTCTTCTTTTATAAAGTTAGCGTCTATTAATTTCTTTACCTCGGTGATGACTTGTTGCTTTATTTCGAGGCGCATTGTTCGTGGAAGCTTATTTTACTGGGGTTATATTCTTGTCCACCCCGAGTTTATGAACTGCAACCTCTGCTGACAGTCCTGGCATTTTTTCATATCTCCCTATGAAATAATCTTTAAATTCTGTTAGAAATTTGATCAACCGTAGAGATTCTTCATCATTATGTAGGGAACTTATAAATGTAGGTTGAGGTTGTTCTTCAGTCCCTAGGCTTATTTCTTTCAAATCATCAACCGTTGATTTAATTTCCTCCTCAAATTCTGGTGGAGCATCTTCTATCAGCTGATCGGTAGATTCATCCTCTATATCAAGGCAATCCTCTCCTGATTCACTAGTAACAACCATACAAAATTTTGAATCATCAATTGGTCCGATTGTACCAAATCCGAGACTCTCTTTTGAGTTCGGAGTTCGACTTTTAACATTCCATAATTTTTCAAAAAGTTGTAGTTTATCTTTTGGCATTTGTTTTGGCAAATGTCGTTGTTGAATTAACTTTTGTACGTAAGGCAAAAGTAACAAAAAGGTAATTCCATTAACTCATTAGGATCCTCATCCAAATTTACATGATTTTCAATATTAGTAGAGGTAGATGCACAATAAAATTTGATCGGCTTAGAACCAACAGTACGGACTTCCTTGACCTTTAAACTCTCGACCTTTTGAGGGAGGATTGGAGTATCATAGTATTCACATAGTGGTTTATCCAATCATACATCATCTCATATTCGCTTTTCTTTGCATCTCATAAGGATATCTTGTATTGAGGTTTCCTCTGGTTTGTCATCATTATTTCATCTTTGAAACTATCTTCATCACCGATGTTGATGGTTGGCCTACTCCATTTAACGATTAAGTTAGTTCTTCCTTGTCCATGTCCCCGACCTCGATCTCGGATGCGCAAACTAAAAGAAGTACCACCAACTTGTTGTAAGAGAGTAGTGGAAGCTCATTGAAGTGGAGCTGAATGGCCCTGCCATTGTACTTCTTATGGATCTTTACTTTTGTTTATTACAATTTTATGATAGAAGACAGTTTTATTTGGAGGCGCGTAGTAGGCAGCATCTTCATGAATGCCAACTTCATGAACTGAAAACGATTGTAGATCTCCCTTGATGCAATGTTATTGTCAACGCACTGGCGTAGAGACGATGGAACCTTGTTGTGTTCATGAATCCACGGTAGACCAAGTAGAGAGTTGAAAGAGGTCTTGGCATCGATGATATGAAATTTGGTGGTTGTTGCTAGCTCCTCAACCTTCATAAACAATGTAATCAATCCAAGGGCTCTTTCTCCCTTTAGGTTGAATCCTTTTAACATCATTTTATTGGTTGTAAGTTCTTGAGCTTCGAAGTCCAAATAGGCCAATGTTTGTAGACTCATCAAGTCAAGTTAAGAGATGCTCCAGGATCCACTAAAACTCTAGATAGCAAAAATTTGCCGATGTTGACGGAGATATAGAGTGGTCTGTTGTGATCGGTGGTACCAAGTAGTAAATCTTCATCGGTGAAGGTCACCCCGGGCTGTTCATTCAACGAGCAAACTTCATCTGAGGATGTGGGGGCCCACCTAAGCAAATCTTTGGGTCGAGCAAAGCTGTAACCAGAGACTCTCTCATCTCGTTTGATAGGATTAGAGCGTCATAGATGCTTAATCGGGCCAGCAACTTCCTAAGATGAGCTAGCACACTGTAATCCACTTTAGGTGGTCCACCAATTTTCACTTGGTTGTGTGGTTCTTCCACTTATGGAGGTGGAGGTAATTTTTCTCGAGTTACTATTTATTTTCCTTTATCCACTTGAGCTGTTCTCGGGGGTAACACTTTCCCGCTCCTTAAATTTATTTCTGTAATTTCTTCTTCTTGAGATACCTTTGTTGAATTTTTGGGTGTTTCTTCTTTGTTAGAAAGATCTAAGTTGATCGCAAGCGGTGTACTGTGGTACTCGAGGATTGGCTCCTCACTCCTGATGCTGTCGTAGTTGTTATCGTTGATGTCCTCTTCGGTCTTAGTTGCGAGTTTGCAGGACTTAAGTACGATTTGAGGATCATTTTGGGAATTAAGGACGAAGTTGGATTGGTCATAATCGATTACATCATCACTAGAAACAGTTAAAATGTAGCCTAAATCATGATCATTATATTCATAAGACCCTAGAGGGGCAAGAAGATAATCATACAAAGTCAGTGGTTCGAGGATTTTCTTCCCCGAATACGAGACAACCAATCTTATAGAGGCAGCCCCTACCCTACCCTCCGTGCTATCAATTTTCATGATGGCATTCTTCTTTCTCTTTGTCTTTGAAAATGACGGATCTTCTGGCGAAATCTTCATCTTGGGCTTAGCAGGCTGAAGACTCTGAACGGAGGTTTGTTTTGCTGCGTTATGGATTTGGTTAAATATTTTCTTGGATGATTTGCTCCAAACTTCTCTCCATCCATCTTTTCCAGTGTATGTCGAAGATTAGTTTGATGAATTCTTAATTTGATTTAGAACCCTCTTGAGTTTGTCCCAAGTAGTACTCCATCCCACTTCTTCAATATATGGATCAATTAGAGAAATCAGCTCGGGCTTAATCATATTTATGGAACCCTTTTCAGATTCCCTTAAATACTCTTTCGGGATCATTATATTCCCTTCTTTAAGATTCTTTTTGAGCCAATCCTTAAATATGAAGCATTCTTCTATAGTGTGTCCCAGCAATCGGTGATACGGGTAATAATGTGGTTCATCCTTTTTATCAACCTCTTCTGATTTCTTTGGCTCTGGTAATCTGAACTTACGTTTCTTCATCAGACTTTTGAACATTTTGGATAAGACTTCATCTTTGAAAGAATACACCATTTTCTATCTTTCTGCCAGTGATATTCTCTTATTCTAGGATGACCCTCCTTGAAGCCGCCAATGGTTGGACTGGATATTATGTTTCTGAGTATGCTGTGATGAAGACTGACGAGGATTTTCTACATATATCTTTATTGGTTTTTTTCCTTTATCGACAGTCGTTACTATTCCTGATTTCTTTTCAAGCACTCTGGTTGCCTTGGACTTCTCGTGTGAATCCATATGTTTGATTTCTTCTTCAAGACTACTGGCTTTACCGAGTAGCTTCTTCAAGGATTTAATGGTTAGTCCCTTGAGCATGAAAGCTACTGGGCCATGAATTTTTTTGAGTAAAATCTCAATCGCATGATGTTTCTATAGCTGAGGTTTACAATTCATGCTAAGGTTTCTCAACCTCAAAATGTAATCCACCAAAGTCTCGTTGGGCTTTAGCTTTTCCATCATGAGCTCTCCTATAGACACATGATGTTGTGCTACAGCAAATTGCTTCACAAATAAAAATAGTTGTTCCAATTCAACAAAGGTATTCACTGATCCATTGGGTAAATCAGCATACCAATTGAAGGCGATCCCTGATAAGCTGCTGACTAACAGCTGAAAGAGTAAAGCTTCACTATTTCTTGTGTTGTTACAACTGGCTCGGAAGTGTGCTAGATGTTGTCTGGGATTTCCATTCCCATCAAATATTTTAAAGTTTGTTAAAGTTTGGGGCCACAAAATTGGGGCCACAAAACCCTTGAGGAAGGGTACGACATCAAATTCCTCCAGATAAGGTCTACCTTTTAGAATCAACACACCGCCTTTAGATTGGGTTAACGCCTCCCACTCTTGCTCAACCATTTACTTAAATTCCTTTTATGGCATAGCACCTGATGGAGAATCCTTCGTCGGTTGCTCATCTCTTTTTGCCGAGGCAACTTCCCTTCTTTGATCTGTAATGTTTATTATCTCTGGTTGGTTGACATCTGGAGATGCTAACCGTGGTACTTGAGATTGCCCTTGAATTGTGGCCATGGCAGTTATGGCTGCGACCATCTCTTCTATCATTTTCTCTAGTTGGCTAACTTGCTCATCCCTTAAGTGGATAGCCTTATGCAGTTTATCTATGGCATTCTCTCCAACGAGAGGTTGAGCGTCACACGAAGATGCAGCAGTCCTGGTTTGGATGACATGGACATCTATGAAATCTTCTTTGAGGTAATCATTATAGTCAAAATCTTCATCATCGTTATCAATGAAAACTCTATGTTCCTGAGCCAACTCAGAAATCTTGACTTTGAGCTTTTCAACTTTTTCTTCAATTATTGATTCTTTAATTGTCTTAATAGCTGGAGGACCCTGTTGGATCTCCTTTTCTGGCTCCATCTCACTGGCAATCACTACGATGATGTCACATACTTCGGACCCTGGCTTCATTCTATGATCTTGCCCTGCAGGCTCACTGGACTGTATCGGTACAACGACCTTGGCTATCCACACCTTCTTTTTCGACGGTGAAATCTTGAGACGAAGTGTCTCAGTAGAAACATCGGTATGCCTAGGGAAAGTATGCTCCTCATTGTGTAGATCGGCTAAAAGGCCCGGGAATCGTCTAGTCAATTCAGATAAGGTCTACCTTTTAGAATCAACACACCGCCTTTAGATTGGGTTAACGCCTCCCACTCTTGCTCAACCATTTACTTAAATTCCTTTTATGGCATAGCACCTGATGGAGAATCCTTCGTTGGTTGCTCATCTCTGTTTGCCGAGGCAACTTCCCTTCTTTGATCTGTAATGTTTATTATCTCTGGTTAATATCGAGAGATGCTATTTACGGAAGACTATGCCCCCCATGGTGCAGACCAGCTACAGTATCGGGTAATCTCTTCATCTTTTCCTTTGGAATTTTAGGGATGTATTTATAGTGAGTGATCGGTAGGATTCTTGGACTTTGTCGTGACTTGGCTGGTCGACGACCTGCAGTCCTAGCAGTGGTGGAACTTTTGGTGACAATAGCATTATTGACTATGCTTCCTAAGCGGAACCAGACGGGAATATGAATAGGCAAAGCCTCAGTTAACTTTTGAGATTGTTTGACATATCTGACGTCCTTTAAAATTTCCTTCTTCGGGCAAGGGGATATTGCATGTCCCACTCCTATAAGTAGTTCACTCACTGAACAACCTTCTTTGGTGGCTAGCCTCTAAAAAATTGAACTGACTCGCGTGAAAGGAATATGTTTTTCTCTCCACACCCTATCCATGAAGTGATGGTAATGCAGTAGCAATCTTCTGAATGCTTTCATACCTGTTGGTATCCATCAAATAATGGAATCTACTCCCCCGCAGAAGTGCATATACTTATGGTAATCCCGACTCGTCCTGGTGAGGCTTTTCCTCGACAGGTATTTCCTTAGGATTCTGGGCTTTAGTGGCCCTCCAAACTCTCCTGCTATGGTTTCATCTTTGAGTTTGGGTTAGTGGTGCAGTTCTTGAACTCGATCCGATTTTGAATATTGGTGGCGAGATAGTCAATCCCTCAGTCGGATCTTCAATGATCATTACTTGTTTCCCCTTGGCAGCAGCGGGAACAGCAGGCTTCGTCGGTGCCATAGTGGCAACAGTAGTCTTGGCTTTCTTGTAGGAAGGGAAGTCTTGAAGACAATTTAGGTTGAATTCAGCAGACGGCTCATGAACTTCTTGAGCGGTGACTTTCTTCATGATGAATGGAGCCTTCCTAAGGGTAACCTCGAGGTGTTCAAATCCAGCTCCAAAATTGTTGGTGGGAGCAACGTTGCGGGCTTCATGACTTGTTGGCAAGTTGCAGGAAAAGGTCAGCGTTGGGTAGGCCATTGCATCAGCTTTAAAACATAATGTTTTGGGGTTAGCTATATGACCAAAACCTTTTAATATTTAGTGCAACCACTGAAAATTAATAGAGGTTGATCTTTAGACCAGGTAAGTCTTAGTTTGTGGGAATTTTAAAATTTTTAGTTAAAAAAAATGGTAATTTAAAAGTAGAAAAGTTTAATTAATTTTGAAGCGCGCATAGCACAACACAATTTGATTTAATTTGCAAAATAGCAAATAAAATTTGGAAAGGAGGTGTGAAGTGTTTAGGACCTAGTGCGAGACCAATTTAACAACACACAATGCCTAGGTGGAACTAGCCCAGCGACACACCTATTGGAATCCCGACCCCACATGAAGATTGAAAGAGTCCTTAATGGCCTCTGGAACCCTTCTGTTCAAAGGTGATTGAACAGACAGTCCTGAATTCCAAAGAGTTGGTCGTACTTTCCCAAGACAGAAATGGGTAAAGTATGTCAATGGAAGAAGGGTAATTTTTCCCAAGAGGGACATGGACACCTTACCAATTTATGAAGATAGTACTTTCCTGATTTAAACGGAAAGAGAAACTAATCCCCAGCGGAATCGCCAGAAGCTGTCGGCATTATAATTGGAATTTATTGGTTGAAGGAGTTGCCCGTAAGAAGCTGTCAGCCACCAGAATTGAAATCTCGTCGCGCGCTTTAAAAGGACATTTTAAAGTTTAGAAAAATATGAAATCAAATTGACCCATATTTGTCGCGCGCTTTAAAAGGACATTTTAATGTTTAGAAAAATATGAAATCAAATTGACCCATATTTTCATTGTTTAAATGAAAGAGCGTTATACCTCAAATCCTATATCTATCCCGAAGGATAAGCACAAAACTTGAGGGTGAGGCTCAATCAAATAAACTAAGAAATGTATGATGTTCGTTTCGTCTGTGAAACTGTTTTATTTGCTGACAATTTTCCCTTTTTAATATGAACAATAAAATAGGATTTATATTAAGCTGGGTTTGAAAAAGTTTCCTATAAGGGCAAGCCCCTATAGTTAATTACATCTTAAATGACCAAAGTCACCAAAAAAAACTCTCGATAAAAACAGGGAAATATTACCTTCAAGGATTTCAAAAGAATATGACTTTTCAACGAAATACTTTTCAACGATATCGGATGAAGAGGTGTGAAATGAGGTTGACTCAAATTTGGAGCATTTTGCTTTTGGAATTCAAAGGAGGAAGAACTAGGAGATGTCAAGGATTAAGAGGAGAACCTCGGTGAATTCCCATGTTATCCTGTTGTTTGGCTTCAGTTTTATGGAGAAATATTTAGGTGTTTCATCTTGCCAATTTTATTTAATTAGAGCTTACATTCGTGTGAAACGATCACACAAATAGCCTGGAAGATGTGAGGATTTAGGTCGTGATGAACGACAGCCTCAAAATCCTAAGACGAGTTAGGGATTATATTGCACAAAATAGTTGTACAAAGGCTTAAAGAGGAGTTCAGGATTTATGTTGCATAAGCAGACAACCTCGCAATCCTATGGCTTTGTTGTTTAATTCTAAGGAAGGAATGGTTTAGCTGGGGAAGATAGGTTTTGCTGTTGAAGATGGTCAGACTGCCCACCATGCTAGCTCCAAGCTCCTTGCCGTGACGAGTTTAAGTTTCTAGGTTGTCAAGTTATGATGTCAAATCAGACGGCCCTATAGTTGAAGTTCTTTAAATTTTAAAGTTGATTAGAGCGACACCAGTTAGGATCCTATGGTTCCCTCATTCTGCCACCACTATTTTCTATTGGATTCACTTGGTTCAAATGAATTTACAAAACTCAACATAATGAGTTCCATAATTTCATTTAGACCGTGGGAAGCCTCGTTAGCAACCGTAGGTTACCTTCTCCAAGGGATTCCCGATCATATGATAGAGACATCTTAATTTAGTTGTAGTTGTGATTTTGTCTGAAGTTTGTGATTAAATTTTGAGTTGTTTTATATTTTGAATGTTGTGGCGGTGAATTTTATCTTGATTGATTTTAGTTTTTGTTTTGGTTTCGATTTTGTGACTATCCTAACAGTTTTAGTTTTCATGCAGGGTGACATTATTGTTTACCATGCAAGTTTAAATTTTGTTCATACATACAGGTAAGTAAGCATAAAAAGTACGGTATGACAGTACAAGAATGACGACGCTGTAAACTATAAAAGCGTACCTGGCGAGTCTTCTTGTCCACCTCAAACTCAAAATGCATGTTTGAACATTTTTTGTAAAGCAAAAAAAGTATGGTTTTAGTGACCTACCTAACCCTAGGTTATATCTTGGTGGGTCCTTATGGGTTTGATTAAGGATGATTTTTGTTAAACAAAACATATTAGTTTTGTAGACCTTAGAGGTATCCAACAGGTCTAGACGAAGAAGCAGGTCCATGCTTCCCTCTCACTAGCTGGTGATAAGTCTCGAGCTCATACCCTTAATGCTCAGTGAACATTGATATTTCAATTATCCCTAAGAGTAGGGTAATTATCATTTGTGATTTA
Organism: Phalaenopsis equestris; assembly: GCF_001263595.1. Lineage (NCBI taxonomy): Eukaryota > Viridiplantae > Streptophyta > Magnoliopsida > Asparagales > Orchidaceae > Phalaenopsis > Phalaenopsis equestris. Next base: position 64,748 of record NW_018221048.1, read on the forward strand.
ATTTGTAAGTTATGTGGGTGAAAACCCTTAAAAGGGGCTAGTTAATGTTAACAAGGCACTCAACCAACTTTAATTTGGGCTTGTAGTGTTCCAAAGATGTTTAATTTTAATTATTTTCACTTTTCTAATCATCATTTAATCAAATTTGATTTAGCCTAGGTTAGTACTAAGCCCTTAAGGTTTTGGTAGATATCTTAGTTATTTTGGAAGAAGTTGAATTTTAAGTGATGATGATTATTTATTTTCAAAGCACTTAAATGTCATTTGAACATCAAATAGGGGTATTAAATTAGTGAGTTATCAACTTCCAAAGTCATACCCCTAAGTCTAGGATCATTTAATTTACTGAACTTCCGAATTTTAATAATTTAGGGAGATTAAAAATTTATCCTTTGATTATGAAAGAGTGAGGTCGGTTCCTACCAATTAATCCCCCTTTTGGTGGAAATCATAGGTTACACTCTTCCCTCTTTAAATTAAGCCTAAATGTTAATTAAGGCCAAACTTACAAAATTACACTTTTGCCCTTAAGGCTCTATCACTTCATAATTTGTCCAATTTAATTCAAATGACTTTGAAATTTTTATCTTTCCTCACTCATGGGTCAATTAAGACAACAGAGGAGATAATGTGATTTTTCAAGATTTAATTTAATTTACATAATTATTTTCATGAAAAAAAAGGATTTTCCAAAGAAAATTCCTAACTAAATCAAGGTAAATTCTAATCCCTTAAAATTTTTACTGGAGGTAGACCTAGACCAGATAATCCCTTGGACCAAATTTCATGATTTTTTGAATTTTATTTGAATTATATATTTTTTGTGAATTATTAAAATTATTTTAAAATTTGGCGTATTTATTAATTATAAAAATATTTTGAGAGTTGAAAATTAAGTTTTATGTTTTTGAAAATATACCTCAGGTTAAATAACCTAGAGAAATAAATTTTACATTTTTTTTTATTTTTTTTTGATTTATTGGAATTATTTTAGTGGAAACACATTTTTAGCCTGGTAAAAATCAATTTTTAAGCCTTTAAAAATTATTTTAGGATTTAAAATTCAATATCTTCATTTAAAAAATTAGGAAAAGTATTCCAATTGTTCTTAAGTGCTTAGAAAACAAATTAGAACATTTCCATGAATTTAATTATTTTTGTGATTTTTATCTTTTTTTAATTACTGAAATATTAAAATAGGCTTGAAAATGGAATTTTTATTTTAATTTCAAATTTATTTTTAGAAAATTCCTCTCATCACAAAAAACTCAAATAACTAATTTTATAATTTTTTAAGTTATGTTTTAATTATTAAAAATCATTTTAGTACCAAAAATGTCATTTAACTTGAAAAATCAATTTGAGTTTTTGAATGAGCTCTAAATATTTTGAATTTTTTACGGGGAGTTTTGTGAACTTTGAATCTTAGTGGAGATTAAAAATCAAGTCATTTTGATTTTTTTATTTCCCAAAATTAATTATCTTTATATTTTAGGATTTGTGAAGATTTGTTGCATTTTAAATGAGTTGGCTCATGAATTATTTTTCAAATAGTTCTCTGGTCATAGTAGATCTACCAAAATTTTCTTTGATTTTTTTAAGTAATAGGATAATTATTATGATTAATTTAAGCAAATACTTGAAAAATATGGATCTCTGTCTAGAGGTGTCCCCTGACTTTCAAAAAATCAGGGAATGTTCCCCTTGTCAGAGGATACAACATGTCAAAATTAAAAGTCGTGGTGAAATGTCTATATGCATGGAGAATCAAAAGACTCAAAACTATATTTAATTAATTAAAAATAAAATATGCATCAAACAAACTTCAAATTATTTCCACATTGTTCTTTCTATTCACTGAGCAAGAGGTATTTTTATTTTATTTTTGTGATTTTTCTACACCAAGATATGAATTTTTGAAGTTAGAGAACATTTTTTGATTTATTTAATTCCCAATTTATCTATTTTAATGCGCGGAGCCACCTCATACTAGGCAACTCCAAAGCTCCACACGGCACACTCCTATTTGACACCGCCATCCACCTCAACGGTGACTACGCCCGCAGTTCATGTAAGGGAGCGTTGTCCTGCTTGATCTCATCCGTTGATGAGAAAAATGTGCGATCAGACGGCTCTCTGTCATCGTCCCCAATGGCCTAGCCTGAGAATGTTCCATCTTCAAGGCTTGATACCTCCCTCATTTCTCAACCAAATTGAATGAATTTTTTTTTTAAATGCTCGTCTAGACTAGAGGAACATATCTATATGGTTAAGATGCCATGAAATTAAGCCTAATCAAATGGAGAATAAAGATAGGATTCGGGAGAGAGGGAGTTCAATGCCTTTGCTCTGAGAAGGAAAGCTTCAATTAGAGGTGCTTAACACGTTCGTTGGAGTCCAAGAAGGCTAGGGATTGAGCCTCTTACTGTGGTGAAAGGTCTAGTTATGAATTTGACCAAGCTCAATTTCAGGTGTTGGTTTAGAGCTATGCTAGGGTCTCTGTGGAAGGAGGGTTTGATGGGGCTTTGTCTTCTTTCCATTGAGTTTGGTGGACTATGGAGGTGTATTGAGCTCTGTCCTAGTTTTAGGCAGAAGTTTGAGCTCAAAATTGAGCTTCCACAGTGGAAATCAGTGAGGGAAAGTGGTTGGCTTAAGCTGAGGAGGTCTCAAAGAGTCTCTGTGAGTAATTCGGAGGGCTCTCTCAGAGAAAATTTTCAACTCTCCTTCCATGGCCATTGAGGGGAGCTTTTATAAAAATTTTTTTAAGGGTGGCTTTCATGGCCAATTAGCGGGTGCAAAGTGATGCTTATGTGGAGGTAAGAGAGGCTCTACAAATTTACTTTGGCCGGCCAGGCTACGGGAGGTGGCTAGGTGGTCAAGTGAGCCAGGGGAATAAGTCACAACAGTTAAATGAGTTAAGGTTTAGTTTTGGCAAAAATATCCAACGCTTAAGCAAATATGTAATCAAAATCCCTTGATTTAGAGGAGATTTGGTCCATGGCTTAGCTTAGGGGGATTTATGGGGTTTATCTTGGTCACTAGGGTCCAACTAATGGCTGTGGAGTCATTAATTTTGTGACTTTGGGGTGGTTAGGCTAATTTTAGTGCATGGGTCAAATGTAGGTTCAAATCAAATGACCAAAACATGGATTTGAGCTATGGTAGCCATGTCAATTAACCCAATTTATTGATCTATTTGATGTATATGATTGTAATGAACATTCTTTTTGTGAAGGATTGAAAGGATTTTGAGTTCAAATGGAGGGTCAATTTGCAGGATTTTGGAGAGTTGGTCATTTTGGGCATGATGGGCTAGATTTGGGTCTAGATTGGGCTAACCTTAGGCTAAGTCCAAATTTATTATTGATAATGTTCAATAGGAAGGCAATGAAAAGTTTTCAACATGAATTGGGTGCCAATTTTTTGGCTAAAGCCTTCAATTTGGTGAAATTTGGAGGCATAGCCAATTTGAGGCAAAATTTTGGGCATTTGACTTAGGTTGAAATTAACTAAAATTGAGGCTTAATCAAGGTCAATTAAAGGTCAATTTTTATGTTTATGAATGTTATGAAGAGTTCATGATCCAAATTAAGACAAATGGAGTAGGCCATGGGGTTCAATTTGGTGGAACCAAGTCATAAGGCCAAAATTGGGGGTTTTGATTTAGATCAAAATTGGTCTCAAATCATGGGCCAATTGAGATTGGATTTGATTTATATTGGTCACATGAAAGGTTAATTTGAGTTTAGGATTGAATTTGGTGGAAATTGTGGCAATTTTGTGGAAACTGTGGCAATTTTGATGGACATTTGAGGTGGATTTGAGAAGATTGGGCCTTTAAAGGTAATTTAAAGGGTTTTGGTCAAAATGGTCAAAATGGCCAAATTGGGTCATGTGGTAGTTGAAAAAAGTAAAGTTGGGAATATTTAGAATATTTTGGAAATTTTTGGGATTTTTTGCAATTTTTGGAATTTTTGGCTAAGGAGGAGTATTTTGGTAATTTGGCAATTTTTGGTGATTTTGGGTAATTTGGGTGTTTTCAAAAGATTTGAAATGAATTTTGAACAAATTTGGTTATTTTGGGTAATTTTGGCTAAATTTTGGGGTCCCAATGGTACTTAGGTAATTTGGGTGTTTAGGGACAAAAGGCTAGAGTTGGGGTGTCAACCACCATAAATAAGCCATGGACCAATAGAAACCCTATTTGGGTCCTCTATGTACTGGTTTTAGCCAAACCCTAGCTGGTTTTAGCCAAACCATGTATTGGTTTTAGCCAAACCCTAGCCTAGGACCAGTGGGTTTAGGGACCACCTACATGAGTCTCCCAAAATATCAAGCGATCAAGGTCAAGAAATTTTGGGTTTGTATTTGTGAGTGATTGTGAGTGAGGTGATTGCTGGTGAGTTTTTTAGCTCTAGACAACATCTGGAGTTAACCTTAAGGTCTAACAGTCCTATGGGAACTCTCCTTGAGCTCCCTCATAACGACCCCACCTACTAAGTGCTAGATGTTAGGACCACTATGTGGAACTTCAAGTTGAGTAAAGAGGAGTTTAGAATTTTTAATTGTGAGGGTTCCTTCTCAAATTTTCTAGGAATAGTCAACAAGAAGTCCTATGGCTAGAAATTAGGCTACTAAAGAGTAACACTAGACCTCAACCAAAAATTAGGT
>NW_018221048.1:69558-76925 GCF_001263595.1 Phalaenopsis equestris
GAGCTGTCTTATATTTTGAATGTTGTGGCGGTGAATTTTATCTTGATTAATTTTAGTTTTGATTTTGGTTTTGGTTTTGTAGCTATCTTAGTAGTTTTGGTTTTCTTGTGGGGTGACATCGTTGTTTAACATAAAAACTCGAGACAAGAATTACAAGGAGGTAATGCATTAATTTGAAAACATACCTGTCAATTATTTTCATTCCACCTCCTGAAAGGTCAGTACATGCAAAACAAGTACATAGGTTTGCAAGGAATTTAAATTTCAGGAGTAGATGAAAGTTTAGTTATCAAACCCAAAGTTATGATTTTATTCAATATCAGAAGATCCTAGTAGATCATTTTAGAACAAAATATGGCAAGTCCAGTTTGCCCTTCAGAAAGTTCAATAGATTTCAAAGTGCTCGTGGCATGACCGTGGACCACTTTAAAGATATCTTGAAAGATTTTAAGTTCATTCTGAAATTATCATATTGTTCTTATCGGCACTATTTTTAGTTAAGGAGTTGCCCGTAAGAAGCTATTGGTCACCGGGATCAAAATCCCGTTGCCTGCTTCGGAAGGACATTTAATTTACATATACATTTAGTTTATAAAAATATGAAATCAAACTGATCTCATATCTTTCATAGTTTAAATAAAAGAGCATTATACCTCAAACTCTATATCTATCCCTAAAGATAAACACAATACTTGAGGATGAGACTCAATCAACTAAACTAAGAAATATATGACATCCATTTGGTCTGCGAAATCAATTTATTTGCCGACATGTTCCCATATTTAATACAAATAATTAAATAGGGTTTATATTAAGTTGGGTTTAGAAAAGCTTCCTGTAAGGGCAAGCCCCTATAGTTAATTACTTCTCAAATGAACCAGGTCAGTTAAGAAAACTCTTGATAAAAATAAGAAAAAATTATCTTCAAAGAGGTCAAAGGATTATGATTTTTTCAATGAAATTGTAAAAGAGGTGTGAAATGAGAATGACTCAAATTTGGAACATTTATTGTGGAATCCAAAAGAGGAAGAACTAGGAGATGTCATGGATCCGAAGGAGAACTTCGATGACTTCTCAATCTATCCTATGGTTTGGCTGCAATTTTGAGGAGAAATTATTTAAGTATTTCATTCTACAAATTTTATTTATTTAGGGCTTACATTTGTGTGAAATGATAACACAAAAAGCCTGAAAGATGTGAGGAAATAGGTCTGCGACAAACGACAACCTCAGAATCCTAAGACGAGTTAGGGCTTATATTGTACAACAAAGCTATGCAAAGGCTTAAAGATGCAAAGGCCTAAAGATGAGGTGAGGATTAGGGTGAGGATTTATGTTGCATAAGCAGACAACCTCAAAATTCTATGGCGAGTTGTTTATTTCTAAGGAAGGAAGTTAGTTTGGCTGAGTGAGACATGTTTGGTTATTGAAGATGGTTGTGTTGCCCAACATGCTAAATCCAAACTCCTTGTTACGACGAGTTTCAGTTTTCTAGGGTGTCAAGTCATGATGTCAAATCAGATGACCCTATGGTTGTAGTTCTTTAAATTTTATGGGGCATGTTAAAGTTGATTAGAACGACACGTCAAGATCCCAAGGTTCCATCGTTCCGATACCACTATTTTCTATTGGATTTACTTAGTCCAAATGAATTTACTAAACTCAACTTAATGAGTTCCATACTTTCATTTATACCGTAGGAAGCCTCGTTAGCAACCGTAGGTTACCTCCTTTGAGGGGTTCCCGATCATCCGATAGAGACGTCGTAATTTAGTTGCAATTGTGATTTTTGTGATGTTTCTGATTAAATTTTGAGTTGTCTTATATTTTGAACGTTGTGGCGGTGAATTTTACCTTGGTTGATTTTAATTTTTGTTTTGGCTTTGGTTTTCATACAGGGTGACATTATTGTTTAACATGCAAGTTTGTGTAATATCAAAAGTACAATAGTTCATAGATACATGTAAGTAAGCATAGTGTGGAAAATACAAGAAAAGACAACGCTGTAAACTATAAAAGTGTACCTGATGAGTCTTCTCGTTCCACCACCTGAAACTCAAAATGCAAGCAAATGTATTTTATGTAAAGCAGGAAAATAAGATTTTTATAATCTACCCAACCCTAGGTCATATCTTGGTGGGTTTATTAACTTGGTTAAGGATGATTTTGTCAGGCAAAACAGATTAAGTTTAGTAGACCTCTGAGGTCTCCAACAACTTTGGAGCAAGAAGTAGGTCCATGCTTCCCTCTCACTGCTGGTGAAAATTCTCGAGCTTATTGATTATTGTTATTCGTATTTTAGTTTGGATAGAGATCTGATCGAATGCTCAGCGAACATTGATGTTTTAATTATCCCTAAGAGTAGGATAATCGTCATTTATACTCAGTTTAAAAATTATGTGGATGAAGATCCTTAAAAGGGGCAAGTTAATGTTATTAAGACACTTCACCAACTTTAGTTTTAACTTGGGCTTGTAGTGTTCAAACGTGTTCAAATTTTATTTGTATTCACTTTTATATTCCTCATTTAACCAAACTTAATTTAACTTAGATCACTACCAGATCACTACTAAGCTCTTAAAATTTTCGTAGATTTAGTTATTTTAAAAAAGATTTAAATTTTAAGTGATCATGATTTGTCATCAAAATATTTGAATGTTATTTGAAAATCAAAATGGGGGCATTAAATTGGTGAGTGATAAACTTCTAGAAGCCATAACCCTAAGCCTAATATCATTTAATTTAATAGACTTTGAAAGTTTAACAATTTAAGGAATTTACACATCTATCCTTTAATTGGGAAAAAGTGAGATTGGTTTCTATACCATGTGTTTCAATAATCCAAATATGTTGATTAGGATCAAAGATTGCCCATTTCCCCTTTTTGAATTAAACCTAAATGTTGATTAAGGCTAAATTTCCAAAATTACACTTTTGCCCCTAAGGCTCCATCATTTCATAATTTATCAAATTTAATTCAAATGACTTTGGAATTTTTATCCCACTTCACTCATGGGTCAATTAAGACATTAGAGGAGAAAATGTGATTTTTCACAATTTAATTTAATTTACATATTTATTTTTATGCAAAAATAAGATTTTTCAAAGAAAATTTCATAGCTTGACCATAGCAAAATCTAATCACTAGAGGTAGACTTAGACCAAAGGACCACTTGGACCAAATTTCATGACTTATCAAGTTATGTTTAAGTTATTAAAATTATTCAGGGTTTCTGGAGCATTAATTAGTTATAAAATATTTTAAATGTGGAATATTAAATTTAATATTTTTATTAAATCTATCTAAGGTCAAAGAAACTAGAGAAATAAATTTTACATTTTTCTGATTTTTATTTGAAATATTAGAATTATTTAAGTGAAAATCAATTTTTAGCCTTTAAAAATTACTTAAAACCTCAAAATTCAATATCTTCACTTTGAAAATTAGGAAAAATATACCAATTGCTCTTAAGTGCTTAGGAAACAATTTAGAACACTTCCAAATATTTTATCAATTTTGTGATTTTTATTAATTTTTAATTATTTAAATATTTAGGATAGGCTTAAAAATGAAGTTTTTATTTTATTTACAATTTTATTTTTAGAAAATCCTCCTAATCACAAAGAACTCCCAAAACAAATTTTTATAATTTTTTTATTGTATTTTAATTATTAAAAATCCTTTTAGTGTCAAAAAAATGTCATTTAACTTAAGAAAAAACAATTTGAGTTATCAAATGAGCTCCAAATAAAAAAAAATGTCATTTAACTTAAAAAAAAACAATTTGAGTTATCAAATGAGCTCCAAATATTTTAAAATTTTTATGGGGAGTTTTCTTAACATCAAATTATAGTAGAGATTACAAACCAAGTCATTGAGATGTTTGTATTTCCCAAATTAATTTCTTTAAGTTTAAGGGTTTGGTGAGAGTTAAGTGTATTCTTAATGACGTAGCTCAAGAAATATTTTCCAAATTCTCAAAAATTTTCTTGGATTTTTCTAAGTAATATGCAAATTATTATGATTAATTCAAGTAAATAATAGACATAAACATGAAAAATATGGATCCATGCCTAGAGTACTTCTCTGACTTTGGAAAGATCAGAGAATGCCCCCCATGACAGAGGCAACAACATGCCAAAATTTCAAGCAATGGTGAAATGTCTACATGCATGGAGAATTAAAAGACTCAAAATAGTATTTAATTAATTAAAAAATAAAATATTCATAAAATAAATTTCAAACCATTTACACATTATTCTCCTCTGTTCACTGAGCACTAGGGCATTTTTATTTTATTTTTGTGATTTTTCTACACTAAGATATGAATTTTTGAAGTTAGGGAGCATTTTCTGAATTATTTAAATCCCTATTTTCTACTTAAACATGTGGCTCCGCGTCAACCTATAGCGGCTTTGAAAACACACGTGGTGTGCTCTGGTTGGACGTCGCCCTCCACGTAGCCGCTGACTCGGCCCGCGCTTTATGAACCACGCTCCCATCCGGCGTAATCAGAGCCCTGCATTTGATACACGTGCGATCCAACGGCTCCACATCATCGTCCTCAAACAGTGTGAACCCATGATGATTTACCCTAAAACCTTAATAACTCCTCCATTTCTCAACCAAATGACCTCAGGTTTGATCCCATGGACTCGTCTAAGTGTTACGAACACATCCATTTGGTAAATATGCCTTCAAGCTAACCCTAACCAAATGGAGAATTAAAATAGGCTCTAGAATAGAGGAAGTTCAATACCTTTGCTCTGAGAAGGGAAGCTTCCATCAGAGGTGCTTGACACATTTTTTACGGTCCAAGGAGGCTAGGGATTGAGCCTCTGGTAGTGGTGAAACATCTAGAACCGTCTAGAACCAAATTCAATCAAGACTAAATTTGGGTGTTGATCAAATTCTAGGGTAGAGGCTCTCTGTGTGTGGGGTTTGATGGGGCTTTGTCTTCTTTCACTGTGGTGAAGGTGTGGTTGAGTTTAATTTGATTTTGGTGGAGTGTAGATGTGTGGAGAGCTCTGTCCTGTCTCCGGCAATGTTTTGAGCTAAAAAATTTAACTTCAGTAACGAGAATTAGGGCAGAGAAGTGGTTGGGTTGCACTGAGGAGGTCTCAAAGAGGCTATGGGAGCAATTTAGAGGGGTCTCGTTGAGAAAATTTCAGCACACTTTCCATGGCTATGGAGGTGAAGCTTTTATAAAAAATGTCATAGGGTGGCTCGGTGGGCCAATGTATGGGTGCAAATTGTTTCTTATGTGGAGGGCAGAGAGGCTCTAAATTCCAAATGGCGTGAGGAGGCCCCTAGATTTGAATTGGGTTTGAATTTTTGGGTGGTAGCTCACGGTTTTGGCTCCTTCGGTGACTAGGCCAGCCGGCAAGGCTAAAGGAGGTGGGCAGGAGGTCAGGTGAGCCAGGGGAATCTGTTACAACAATTTATTTGGGCAGGTGTTTAGTTTTAGAAAAAATCCTTTAGTCTTAAGAAAATTTTTAGTCTTAAGCAAATTTGGAAACAAATCCCTGATTTAGGGAACCTTTGGTCCATGACTCATTTGGGTGGTTCCATAGGGTTTACGTTGGTCAATAACGTCCAAAATTTGGTTGTAGAAGTCTTGCCTTGACCAATTTGACATGGCTAGGTCAATTTCGGTGCTTGGGTCCAATGTGGGTCCAAATGACCAAAGCTTGGGTTTGGGCTACTCTAGCAATGACTTTGAGCCCAATTGATTGATCAACATTGTGTATATGATTGTAATGAAGAATTTTTGTGAAGGATTGAAGTGATTTTGAGTTCAATTGGGGGTTCAATTTGGAGGATTTTGGAATTTTGGTCACTTTGGGCATGTTAGGCTAGACTTGGGTCTAGATTGTGCTAGGCTTGGGCTAAGTCCAAATTGATTGTTGAGAACGGTCAATAGGAATATCATGAAGAGTATCATGAAGAGTTTTCAATGCTTGGGTGCCAATTTTGTGTCTAAGGCAATCAATTTAGTGGAATTTTGAGGTATGGCCAATTTAGGACAAAATTGGGGCTTTTGGACTTAGGTCAGAATTAAATGAAATTGAAGCTTCATCAAGGACAATTGAAGGTCATGTTTGATGTGTAGGATTGTTATGAAGAGTTTAGCATTCAAATTGAGGTCAATTGGGTATGTTATAGGTTCAATTTGGTGAGATTAAGTCATGTGGCCAAAATTTATGGTTTAACTTGGTTTAACTTAGATCAAAATTCGGCTAAAAGAATGGGCCAAATAAGCTTAGATTTGGTTTATATTAGCCATATGGAAGGTGAATTTTAATATAGGATTTAAATTGGGGGAAATTGGAACAAAATTGATGGGCATTTGAGGTGAATTTGGGGAAATTGGGCATTTAAAGGCAATTTTGGGGGTTTTTATCAAAATGATCAGATTGGTTAAATTGGGTCCAATTGAGGCATTCAAATAGTTTTTGGAAACATTTGGTGTGATTTTGGAGTTTTTGGGAGAGTTTGGGGTGCCAAGGGTATTTTTGTGAATCTGGCAATTTTGGGGGTATTTTGGTAAATTTGGAATTTTTGGGTAGTTTTAGGGAACTTGGTATTTTCAAAAGTTTTGTAACAATTTTTGAACCATTTTGGGTAATTTGGGTGAATTTGGGAATTTTTGGGAATTTTGGCCAAATTTAGGGCTTCAAGGGTATTTAGAAAATTTAGGGGAGTTTAGGGGCAAAAGGCTAAGTTGGGTATTTTTAGTAGAATTGGGGAACTAACCACCATAAATGAGCTATGGACCAATGAAATCCCCATTTGGGTCCTCTATGTACTGGTATTAGCTAAACCCCAGCCTAGGGCTAGTGGGCTTAGGGGACCATCTACAAGAGTCAGAGTCTCCCAAAAGATCTCTACAAGAGTCTCCCAAAAGATCAATGGACCAAAGTCAAGAAATTTTGGGTTTGGGGTTTTGAGTGATTGTGGGTGAAAGTGGGTTTAGTGAGTGTCTGAGCTCTAGACCAAAGCGCACTCTAGACCAAAGCACAGAGTTAACCTTAAGATCCAACAGTCCTATGGGAACTCTCCTTAAGCTCCCCCATAATGCTCTAGACCAAAGCGCAGAGTTAACCTTAAGATCCAACAGTCCTATTGGAACTCTCCTTAAGCTCCCCCATAATGACCCCACTTACTAGGTGCTAGAGGTTATGACCAATATGTAGATTTTTAATTTGAGTAAATAGAAGTGTAGAATTTCTAATGGTGAGGGTTCCTTTTCTAGTTTTCTAGGAAAAGTCAATAGGAAAGACATATGGCTAGACTACTAAAGAAGAAAAACTAAGGGTCTGTTTGGGGCAGCTGCAGCTTATCCAGCTTCTGCTGATAAGCAGCC
>NW_018221048.1:77447-77993 GCF_001263595.1 Phalaenopsis equestris
TCCGTCCACCTGAAGAATTTACAGTCTTCAGGTCCTTGTCCCCACCGCGGGCACCTGTAAAATTGCCTCCCGTAGCTATGTGTCTGGCGTGACGTTAACAGCAACGACGGTAGTACGCAACGACACATCACTTTCTCGGACTTCCCGTAATGTCTGGAGCTCATTCTTCTACATTTTAAAAAATAGGATCGATCAGTCCAAAAAATAAGGAAATATAAAAAGTAAACTTACCCAAGTGTAGATCCAGCGATTGTTGACAACAAATTTACGTGGTCGTCCAAACTGCTCCACCGTTACCCACCATACAAGAGGTGAAGCTATTAACCAGCATAAAAGAACATATCAACATAAACAAATGCAAAAATTAAATGAAAAGTGTGTTGTGAGACACACAAACACACACACACACACACACACCACACACACACACTCCAAAATGACACAAAATGACTCCCAAAAGACTCTCTTTTCTTCCAAATATAATTTTTTTTACGCATTTCACTATCTTGTCATCTCCTACATAAGAAACGTCCAAGTGTCACAAGA
>NW_018221048.1:78034-81263 GCF_001263595.1 Phalaenopsis equestris
CATACCCCATAGCCCCCGTCCAATTTACACCCCGCCCCCTCTTTCCAAATCACTTTCATTTACTTAGGAAACAAGCCAATCGTACGCCTTTTCCCAAAACTACAGCTGCCATTCTTACCCATAAGCAGGGCAGATCCCTCCATTCTCTTATATAAATACACCGTTTCTCCATCATCTTCCCAAGTCAGAGAAAACTATAAACCATCAGCAATGGCCTCCTCCATTTCTCTCCTCTCTCCCCTTCCTCCCTCTTCCCAATTTCCGTAAAGTTATGCAGTATAGATTATGTATGAAACAGCATAACCATTACATAAGCAAGAGTCTATCATTAACCATCAGCAAACAGCATTCCATCATACTGAATGCAAAGATCAGATGAATAAACACCGAATACTGAGCTGCCATTCTTATTGAGTGCAAAGATCATTCTGAGTGCAAAGATCATTCCATCATACCGAGCTGCCATTCTTAACCTAAATAGAATCCCAGCATAACCATTCAAAACAATGTGCCAACTGGAGAACAAATACCCCTATGAATGCAAAGATCACAACAAACCATAGACAGCAACTCATTAGATAATGTGAAGACAACCTACTTGTATAGGAATCCAAAAAAACCTACATGTACGCAACAGCTGTCATATAACAAAATAAATACCACCATTTTATGCATAGGTCAGGTGGTTTACATATAAAATTTGATTACAGATTCCCAACCATAAAAATCCAACATACCCTAAATTCATCCCCACCAAATTGGTCATAACATAGTAGTGGTTGCCATCCAAGCTACATACATAGCTATGGGGCCATCCAAGCTACATATAGATTGCATATACTCCCAGCTTCTCAAAGCTGAAACTGTATCAGATTTGCAAACATACATTTCCCAAAACTACAGCTGAAGTACCAAACTATATAAGAGGCATGGCTTCAATGTACATACCAAAGATATAAGATTACAACCATGGCATAAATGTGAACCTTTCCTTCCAAAGTGCATGGCTGCAGCTTTATTACCAGCTAAGTAAGATCACAAGCATGGGATAAGCTTTAGAATGTAATTTGCCAAACAAAACCCCATTTTATCTAACCAAGCTTTATAAAGCAACCATATAAAGATTACCAAGCCATATAACAACTTCCATGAATCCAAGCTATGTAGGAACTTCCATGTATCCAATCACTATAAACATATACAGCTATATGAAGAATGCTATTTATATCAAACATTCTGAACTCTGCTAGCCAAAACCGAGCGTAGCAGAGGCCAAAGCAAAACCAAATAACCAACCAACAAGCTCACGGGTAGGACTAATAACAAAGGATATAAGCTCCCAAGCTACCTCTCGGGTAGAAGCTGAACCAGACAAAAAACCGAGCTCCCAACCAGAGTAAAACCGAACCTTCCCATAGCTATAGAACATGGGCAAGAATAAACACCACAACAGGCTCTCGGGTAGGAGCTAAAACAAGCAAATCGAGTTCCCAAATCAAGCAGGGATAAATCCCTCAAGGTTAACAAATAAAGCTCACATACCCAAGACAAGATATCAATCCAGAACCCAGCCTCCAACTCTTCCAAGGTGAAAACTGACCCCCTAAAGAGATCAAATCAAAGCTTTAAAGGCTAATCAAATGTAGTATATGATAGCAAATCAAAACACAGCGGTAATTCATTTCTTTCTTCTATTAATAGAGTTGCAAGAAAATTCATCAGCAACAAAAAATGAACTAAAAAATTCTCAAGTACTCATTCCACAGAGTTAACAAACATATATGTTAACTAAAAAATTCTCAAGAACTAAAAAATTCTCAACTCAAAACTGATTTCATTTAGCACATAAGTTAACAAACATATATGTCAGAATACCATTCGACATTCAACAGAGATGCAGAATAATCCATCAGAGTACCAAATAGAGCCGGCATAAATCCAAATGCTTCCATTGCTATGTACCAAATAGAGTCGGCATAAGAATACCATTTGGAAAAGAAATACCACTGCCAAATTCATACCACTCCCAAATGCTTCCATTGCTATGTATGCAAATAGAGTACCAAATAGAGCCGGCATAAATCCAAAACCAAGCTTGAAGTAACCAAATAGAGCCAGCAGTATACAATTATTCCCCAAATAATAAGGAAAACAAATACATTAAGAAAGTAGTTGACAGAACAAGGTTTGGCAATTCTATGAAGGAAAAGAGAGCCCCAGATAATGTCTAGAAGGCTCACTTCACCACGGAATTGACCCAATGAGTATAAGAAATAGGGGCATTTACAAACATACCACATTATTCTCCTGCATTTACAGATCGAACACCCAATCTACAATATTTAGATGCATAACATTTAAATCTTTAACATCACAATAACAAAAAATCCCTATGACCCACTTTCAAAAAGTTTGTCTTAAATATATAAATATAAAGGAATTGTGTGGTATGGATGCAAATTTCCCTAAGATTAATAGATCTAACTATAGATTTATTAAAGAACTAAATTGATTGTTCCTGTACATCAATCAATCTATTATTTATAATCACAAAGGCCACAACTCCTATAAAAGGAGAAAAAATAGCTATTGACATTAATTACTGGAGATGGAAGCCTCTGATTAAATGCCTCCATTCTCACATATATCAAAGCATATGGTATAGGTGGTAGATATGCAAAATGCAAAGGAAAAGAGATTGGTGTATGTAAATCTTGCTATTAGAACTGCAATAACAATTGTAGCACCCAACAGAATTAGCACCAGCATTATTTTCCTGAACAGCAGCAGAAAAGAGCAAACTCCATAGAATTACTTCCAGATTTAAAAGTATTTGTTTGTATGGATGCTTCAACTCTCATGTATATATGTATAGAATTACATATGTATATGTTCTATGTGACAACATCCTCATCCAAATCATTGTAATAGTAGCAGAAAAGAGCAAATCCCATAAATGTTTTTCTCCTGCACTCATTTTTAATCCAAAATTTAGATGTCATCTACAACATATGTTTAACATGCCCCAAATAATTAAACATAATTGAAAGACATAATATGTAATGCAGTCTAAATGCCTTGGCTTATGTCATTTGCTATTTGCTCTCTCAAACATGCCATCTCAGAAGCGCCTTCACCATCTGGTGTATGAGACTCAAGTGAATCAATATCGATTTGTGGGATAGAACGTCCAACGTGGTATTCAAATGCCTCAGGTGGTATTTCCATT
>NW_018221048.1:84455-98824 GCF_001263595.1 Phalaenopsis equestris
TCTATATTTTTATCAGAGTAGATCTAGGTTTAGCCAACCCAGCACTTCCAAACAACGGGATCGACTGAAATTTCTTGCCAAAATCTCAGATCTCTCGGCGAAATAGGGGAAGAATGGACGAGGCGATTGAAGCAAGTGTTTTGTTACCTGCGGAGGAGCGACGGAGGCGGGATTGAACAAATGTGCGAAGGAAGGTCGGCTGCGGGGTTGAGGGTAGCCGAAGGAAAATGTGGAGCCGAGACGCGGATCGCGGGGATATACCCGCGATCCACGTGTAACATAAATTCAAAAAGCTGTTCTCAAAAATGTGGTAGAAACGTGATTTCCAAACGCGACGGCGGCGTTTTCAAAAATGTCGTTGCACATTTAAGCTGTCCCAAACAGACCCTAAACCTCAACCAAAAGTGAGGTCAAGAGTTTCATTAATCATCAGGGGTCAAAGTATGACTACCCCGTTGCTTAGTGAAATTTAACAATTCAATTATCCCAAGGATCGGATACTTGATTAATCAGATAATGTTAGATTTAAGTGTTATGCGAGTGGGTGGCCCTAAGGCAAGTTTAAGCCATTTAAAGATTATGGTTCCAACAATTAAAGTCAGGCTTCTAGTGTTCAAAGATGTTAATCACCAATCATATCATCTTCTAAATCCAATTAATTGAGTTTAGACATCGAGCCTAGATCACCACCATGCCTCTAACAATCATAATAGGTGAAATGGTGATTATCAAAATTTTGATTGAAGTGGCATATATCTTTATTAAATGATCACATCATCCTCAACTTTGGGCTTGAGAGAAGTAATTTATTATCTTTTCTATCTTAAGCTCATCACTTAAGAATCATTTGATCTTAGTTGACTTCCAAGTTATGAAGATTAGAAGAATTATGATTTTTTTGATGTTGTGCAAGGGTGGTGAGTGAATTTCTACCTTCTAATCCCATTGTATTTCAATCATCCAAACATGTTTATTAAGATCAAAATTATTCATTTTCCCTAGGTTAATCCTAAATTATGATTAAGGCACTAAAATCTAGAATGATTACTTTTCCCTTGGGTGCTTCACCTAATAACTCATTAAACATAACCCAAATGACTTTGAGCATTTAGAGTGTCATGTCCATGAGGTAATTACAATGTTAGAGGAGAATATGGAGGCTTCTCAAAATTTAATTTAATTTACTTATTTATTTAAATTCAGAAAATAGGATTTTCAAAAATTGATTTATTTAACTTTCCAAAATAAATTTTTTCAATGAGAAAATTAATAGAGGTTTCTTTAGGTCACAAAAACATTTAAGCAAAATTTCATGATTTTTTTAAATAAATTTTTATTATTATCATTTTATTATTAACAAGATTCAATGATTTAATTAAATAGAAAATAATGTCTTAATTACCAAAAATATTTTTTTATTATTTTTATTAGATTTCTTCGAGGTCAGAAAACTCAGAGAATCAATTTTTTTTATTTTTATAATTTTAAATTTGTTTATTATAATTATTTTATTGGGAAGATAAAGTAAATTCACTTTTAAGCATTTAAGATTTATTTTTAACTTACAAAAATTTGGAAAAATATTTTAATGAGTTTGAAGTGATCTGAAAACAATTAGGCACACTTTGAAATATTTTGATATTTTTGAAATTTTTAATTATTTTTAATTATTTTTAAATTCAAAATAAGGCTAAAAATTATGTATTTTATAAAAAAAAATTTTTATTTTTTCACAAATGTCTCTAATCACAAGGAACTCAAAAAACCACTTTCATAATTTTCTCAAGTGTATTTAATTTAATATTATTATTTTTGTACAAAAATACAAGGTTTCTTGGAAAATCAAATTTAATACTCAAACCTAATTAAATAATTTTCAAATTTTTACAGTGGATAAATATGACTTTTTTGAACAATGTGGAATTAATTTTGTCATTTTTTTTATAAGTATATAATTTACATAAATGAACACAAGATATTTACATTTAACTAAATATAGAAATTTACAAGATATTTCAAGACATCATGAAACTTTTCCAAGTTATCTCTGACTACAGGAAACCTACTAAAATTATTCCCATAATTTTCTAAATTATTTTTTGAATTATATAATTAAAATAAGCCTAAATGGTCACCCTAGATTAAAAATTAGGGTTAGAAGCATAGAGAAGCCCTCTGACCTTGAAAAAGTTAAACAACATCCCCTCTGTGATGAGGAATAAACCAAAAAAATTTCAAGCTATGGTGAGCAATGTTTAGTCATGGAGAGTTAAAATTCCACAGAGGGTATTTAATTCATTAAAAATCATATACTTGACAAAGAGTTTTTATTTTGCCCACATTATTCTCCTCCATTTACTGAGCAAGATGATATTTTATTTTATTTTTATGATTTTTCTATGCAAAGTTATGAATTTTCAGAGATATGTTATTTATTTAAATCAAGAAAATACTAATTTTCTATCAATCCCAGTCACACGTTGCGTCATCCTCGTCCTCCTCAAAACGCCACACATCGCCTCTTGGTTCGACACCACTATATGACTTGGCAGCCATGCATCCCGCTGTTCTTGCGCGGAGACTCTGTCTGGCTCAATCTTGTCCATCTGTTTAATGCACTCTCGATCAGACGACTCTTTATCATCGTCCCCGATAGCCAGATCCCGTCTGCCATCCAATCTCTAGACCTAAGATCTTACTTGATAATCAATTAAATCACAAGGGTTCATTCCTACACCTTCATCTACTCGAGGAGAACACATCCAGATGGTTATAATGCAATCAAATCAAACTTCACTTAACATTTGATGAAAATTGAGCTCAAGATTAGGGTTAATAGCCAATACCTTCGTCTGAGAGGGGAGGCCTCAATCAGACCTTTTGGAAGCTTCAATGGAGTCCAAAGAACCTCCTAGATGTGTTGGTTTCCTCTGGTGTAAACTCTAGATAGAAGTTCAATGAAATGGTCTAGGAGTGCCTAGGAGAGCTCAAAAGAGGGGGATTTTGATGGGGATCTTCCTCTCTTACTCTAGGGAAACTCAAGAGCAATTCAATTTGGAGTTTGGGGGAGTTTTGAGGATGTCCAAAAATTGACCTGATTTTGAGTTCAAAAATTGAGCTCAGGTGATAGAGGAAATGGTCAAAGGATGATTGCAATGAGCTTAAGGAGTCTTGGAGGAGCTCTGGGAGTAGTTTGACAGAGTTTCCACAAGAAATTTTTTTTTTCTTTTTCGGCCAAGGAGGAGGGGTTTAATCACTATGGCCTAGAGCAGCTTCCAAGGCTTCAAATTAGGTGCAATGTGGAGCTTAGATGTAGGGCTTCAAAGAGCTAAGGGACAATCAGAGTTAGGTAGCTTGGATGGGTTCTTTGGGTTTTAATTTAAGGATTGTGCCACTCAGTTTTAGGATTTTCTAGCTATTAGGCCTGGTGGTAGCCAGAGGAGTCAAGTGAGCCTAGGGGAGGGTTAATTATGGTTAACCCTCAATGGCAAGTGATGACAGAGGAGATTTCTTGGTGAAAGGCCAAAAATGGGATAAGATCCTATAAATTATGGATAGGACCATATCTCACATGGGTGGTTTAAGGGGGTTTAGCATGGTCAATACGGTTTGCTTAGTGTCTGTGGAGACCTTAATTTGGTGACTTGAGCATGACTAAGTCAATTTGCTGAAGGGGTTCAATTTGGGTCAAAATAGCTAGAAGTTGGGTTTGGGTTAGGATAGCCAGGACATTGAGCTCAATTTATTGATCAATAATGTGTAGATGATTGTCAAAATAGGTTTGGAAAATGTTTGGAGTGGTTTTAAACTGGTTTAGAGGTTCAATTTGGAGGAT
Source organism: Phalaenopsis equestris (assembly GCF_001263595.1). Classification (NCBI taxonomy): domain Eukaryota; kingdom Viridiplantae; phylum Streptophyta; class Magnoliopsida; order Asparagales; family Orchidaceae; genus Phalaenopsis; species Phalaenopsis equestris. The sequence continues at coordinate 88,291 of NW_018221048.1, forward strand.
TTTGGGCATTTGGTCAACTTGGTGGTGTTGGGTTAGACTTGGGTTTAGGTTGGGCTAAGGTTGGGCTAGGCCCAAATTGATGGTTTAAAATGGTCTATAAAATTATTATGAAGAGTTCTCAATATCAATTGGGTGTCAGATTTGGGGTCTAGGTATTCAGTTCGGTGACATTTGGAGACATACCCAATTTCAGGCAAATTTGTGGATTTTGGACTTGTGTTAAAATTGAGAGAAATTGAGGCTTGTCCAAGGCCAATTAAATCTCCAATTTGATGTGTAGGATTTTTATGAAGAGTTTAGGATTTAAATTTGGGCAAATTGAGTACGCTATGAGGTTCAATTTGGTGGGGACAAGTCATATGGTCAAAATCAAGTGTTTGACTTAGATCAAAATTGAGCTCAAAGCATGGGTCAATTAGGCTTCTATTTGGTTTTTATTGATAATTTGAAAATTAATTTGAGTTTAGAGTTGAAATTTGGGAGGATTGGGGCCCAATTGATGGACATTTGAGGTGAATTTGGGGAAATTGTGCCTTTAAAGGCATTTTGGGGGTTTTGGTCAAAATGGTCAATTTGTTTTGGGGGTTTGATCAAAGTCAAATTGGTCGAAATTGGTTCAATTGAAGGGTCCAAATTCATTTTGGAGACATTTGAAGTGATTTTGGATGTTTTGGGAAAGTTTGGGCCACCAAGGGTATTTTTGTAATTTTGGCTAATTTGAGGGTATTTTGAGTGTTTTGACAGTCTTGGTAATTTTTGAATTTTTGGGGTGTTTTGGGCAATTTGGGTAATTTTAAATAGTTTGAAATGATTTTGTATAATTTTGCGTATTTTGGATGAATTTGAGAATTTTGGTCAAATTTAGGGCTTCAATGGCATTTAGGTCATTTGGGTGAATTTGGGCGCAAAAGGCCAAGTTGGATATTTTGGTAGAATTGGTGTGCCAACCACCTTATATGTGTTATGGGCCAATGAAATCCCCATCTGGGTCCTCTATGTATTGGTCTTAGCTAAACCCTAGCCCAGGGCTAGTGGGTCTAGAGGACCATCTACATGAGTCTCCTAAAAGATCAAGGGATCAAAGTCAACAATTTTGGGTTTAGGGTTGCAAGTGAATATAGGTGATAGTGAGTGTAAGTGAGTGAACTAACTTCATACCAACACACAGAGTCAACCTTAAAGCCAAGAAGTCTTATGGGTACTCCCCTTCAACTTCCTCTATAGTGGCCGCATCTACTTAGTGCTAGAGGTCAGGACCAGTATATGGAACTTCAAGTTGAGCACAAAAGAGTTTAGAGTCGCTAAAGGTGAGGGTTCCTTTTTTAGTTTTCTAGGAATAGTCAATAGGAAAATCCTATGGCTAGACCTTAGGCTGATAAAGAGGGAAAACTAAACCTCAACCAAAAGCGATGTCAGCACTTGTACATTTCTATAGTTAATTAAATGTATATATCTTGCTTTAATTTATGTAAATTAAATAACAATAAAAAATTGACAAATTTAATTTCATATTGGGTATAAAAATCATGTTTACCCACTATAAAAATTTAAAATTTATTTGATTAAGTTTGAGCACTAAAGTTGTTTTCTTAAGAAATCTTGTATTTTTGTACAAAAATAATTACATTAAATTAAATAAAATTAGAAAAATTATCAAAAGTGGTTTTCTGAATTCCTTGTGATCAGAGGCACTCAGGAAAATTAAAAGTTATTTTTGAGAAAATATTTGATTTTTGAGCTTTATTTTGATTTTAAAATAATAAAAAATAATTAGAGATTCAAAAAAAAACAAAAATGTTGCAAAATCTGCCTAATGATTTCCTAATCACTTGTGACTCATTACAATATTTTTCATAATTTTTCTAAGTTATAAATGAATTTTAAAAAACTTAAAAATGAATTTTCCTTATTTTTCTCAATAAAATAATTATAATAAATAAATTAAAAATCAGAAAAATAAAAAAATTATTTTTCTGAGTTATCTGAACTCAGAGAGGTCTAATAAAAATATAAAGGTAATTTTGGTAATTAAAACATTATTTTATATTTAATTAAGCCATTAAGATTAATTCATAACTAAATGAAAATGATAGAGATTTAATTCTAAAAAAAATCATGGAAATTTTGCCTAATTGTTTTCTCTTATCTCGGGGGACCTCTAATGATTTTTGCTTGAATAAAAACTCTATTATGAAATTGAAGTAAATCAACTTTAAAAATACTACCTTTTAAATTTAAATAATTATTTAAATTAAACTAAATTTTGAAGATCCACATTTTCTCCTCTAATGTTTTAATTGACCCATGGATAGGAAACTTTAAAAATTCTCAAAGTTATTTGAATTTTGATTAATGAGTTATGAGGTGGAGAGCCCCAAAGGCAAAGGAGTGACTTTAGATTTTGGTGCCCCAATCAAGATTTAGGATTAATCAAAGGGAAGATGGCTAATTTTGATCCTAATGAACATGTTTGGATGATTTGATGATTTAAATACATTTATTATAGAATCCAAAGGACGAAGTACTAGGGGATGTCATAGATCAGGAGAAGAGCCTCGGTGACTTCCCAGTCTATCCTATTGTTTCGCTTCGATTTTGAGGAGAAATTATTTAAATGTTTTATCCTACCAATTTCATTTATTTAGGGCTTATATTCATGTGAAACGAGCACACAAATAGCCTGTAAGATGTGAGGATTTAGTTGTGACAAATGAAAACCCCAGAATTCTAAGAGGAGTTAGGGATTATATTATACAACAGAGCTATACAAAAAGCCTAAAGATGAGCGGAGGATTTATGTTGCATAAGTAATGAATCTCAAATTCTTATGGTTTGTTGTTTAATTCTAAGGACATATATGTTGTTGTAGATCCTCTTGCCAATAAAGATGGTCGTGCTGCCCACAATGCTAGCTCCAAGCTCCTCGTCGTGACTAGTTTAAGTATTCTGATGTGTGCGGTTATGATTTCAAATCAAATATTTTTGTGGCTATAGTTCTTTAAATATTGTGGGGCATATTCAAGTTGATTAGAGCAACACCGGTTAGGATCCTACGGTTCCCTCGTTCCGGCACCACTATTTTTTATTGGATTCACTTAGTCCAAATGAATTTACTAAACTCAACTTAATGAGTTCCATAATTTCATTTAGACTTTGGGAAGCCACCGTAGGTTACCTCCTTTGAAGGATTCTCGATCATCTGATAGAGACGTCCTAATTTAGTTGTAATTATGGTTTTGTGATGTTTGTGATTAAATTTTGAGTTGTCTTATATTTTGAATGTTGTGACTATGAATTTTATTCTGGTTAATTTAAGTTTTGGCTTTGGCTTTAGATTTTGCAGCTATCCTAGCAGGGTAACATCATTGTTTAACATGCAAGTTTGTGTTTTTGTTTATACATGCAGGTGAGTAAGTACAAGAATGTACTGGAAAGTAAAGTACGGTAAATTAGAAATGCATGTAAAATAAATTACAATAAAAGCGTACCTGGATGGTCTTCCCATCATCTTCAATTGAAACTCAAAATGCATGTAAGAGTATTTATATATTAAAAGCATTTTATGTAAAGCAAATAAATAATGATCTGGTGATCTACCAAATCCTAGATCATAACTTGGTGAGCCCTCATTAATTAGATTAAGAATGATTTTATTAAGCAAAACATACTAAGTTTAGTAGACCTCCGAGGTATCCAAAAGGTCAAGAGAAAGAAGCAGATCCATGCTTCCCTCTCACTGCTTGGTGATAATTCTCGAGCTCATTTAAACTTATTATGTTTATTAATAATTCATCCTGTGAATACCTTGAATGCTTAGTGAACATTGACGTTTCAATTATCCCTAAGAGTAAGGTGATTATAATTTGTCATTTTATTTGAGAATTATGTGGGTGAAAACCCCTAAAGGGGCAAGTTAATGTTCTTAAGACACTTGGCCAATTTTAGTTTTAACTTGGGCTTATAGTGTTTTAAAGGAGGTCAATTAGGTGTTCAATTTCTACTTACATTCACTTTTCTAATCCTCATTTGACTAAATTTGATTTAGCCTAGGTCACTACTAAGCCCTTAAGACCTTGATGGATATATTAGTAATTTTTTAAATAAAATGAATTTTAAGCGATAATAATTCATTATCGAAAGATTTGAATGTCATTTGAACACCAAATTGGGGTATTAAATTAGTGGGTTATTAATATCCAAAATCATACACCTAAGTCTACGATCATTTAATTTAATAGTCTTCCAAATTTTAATAATTTAGGAAATTGTAAATTTTACCTTTAACTAAGAAAAATGAGATTAGTTTCTACCAATTAATTCCTTGTGTTTCAATCATCTAATTGTGTTAATTAAGATCAAAGATTGCCCATTTCCCCTTCTTAAATTAAGCCTAAACATTTAATTAAGACTAAATTTCCAAAATTATATCTTTGCCCCTAAGGCTCTAACACTTCATAATTTGTCAAATTCAATTCAAATGAATTTGAAATTTTTATCCTATCTTATTCATGAGTCAATTAAGACATTTGTCAATTAATACATCAGAGGAGAAAATGTGATTTTTCAAAGTTTAATTTAATTTATATAATTATTTACATGCAAAAATAAGATTTTTCAACGAAAAGTCAATAACATGACCAAGGAAAAGCCAAATCACTTGAATTTTTTACTGGAGATAGAAATAGACTAGAGAACCACTTGGACAAAATTTCATGATTTTGTGATTTTCATTTGAATTATTAGAATTATTTTAAATTATATAGTATTAATTAATTATAAAATATTTTAAATGTGGAAAATTAAGTTTTATATTTTTCTTAAATCTCTCCAAGGTCAAGGAACCCAGAGAAACAAAGGTTACATTTTTCCAATTTTTCTATGAATTATTAGAATTATTTTATTGGGAAATTAAGGAAAATCCATTTTTAGCCTTTAAAAATTTTTTTCAGCTTTAAAATTCAATATATTCACTTAGAAACTTAGTAAAAATATTCTAATTGCTCCTAAGGGCTTAGGAAATAACTTTGAACATTTCTATGATTTTTATTAATTTTTCATTATTTAAATATTTAAAATATGCTTAAAAATGAAATTTTTACTTTAATTACAATTTTATTTTTAGAAAGTTCTTCTAATCACAGAGAACTCCCAAAAACTAATTTTTTAATCTTTTGAGTTATATTTTAATTATTATGATTATTTTAAGTGTTAAAAGAGGCCTTTAACTTGGAAAATTAAATTAGGTTATCAAGTGAGCTCCAAATATTTTAAAATTTTTATGGGGAGTCTTATTAACTTTAAATTATAATGGAGAATTAAAATTAAGTTATTTAGATGTTTATTTTTCTGAAATTAATTTCTTATGTGTTTTAGGGTTTTGTGAAAATTAGGTTTGTTCTTACTGACTTAGGTCATGACAAATTTTTCATAGGATTCTCTGGTCACAGTGAACCTACTAAAATTGTTGTAGATTTTTCTAAGCAACATATTAATTACTATGATTAATTTATGTAAATATTAGACATAAACTTGAAAAAAACATATCTCCTCACAGGGTCTTCTCTGACTTTGGAAAAATCAGGGAAGATCTCCCGTGACAGAGGCTACAAATGACCCAAATAATATGCCATAGTGAAATATTTAAATGAATAGAGAATTAAAATACTAAAAAAATTATTTAATTAATTAAAAATTAAATATGGATCAAATAAACCCCAAACCTTTTCCACACTGCTCTCCTGTGTTCACTGAGCACTAGGAGATTTTTCTTTGATTTTTCTGATTTTTCTACACCAAGATATAGATTTTTAAAGTTAGGGGGTATTTTCAGAATTAATTAAATCCTATTTTCCTACTTAAACCACGCGGCGCCACGACATCATGCGACTGCTCCGAAGTCTTACATTGTGCGCTCGGGTTGGACGACGCCTTCTGACTCAGCGCTGACTGAGCTTGCGCTTTATGTACCAAAGCACTGTCTGATTTCATCTCACCCGTCCACTTGATACACACACCATCCAACGACTGTAAGTCTTCATTCCCGTCTGGTTCTTCCTGAGATCCGTTCGCCTTATAGGCTTAAAAACTCAAGCTAAAACTTAACCAAATCAACTCGGGTTTGTTTCTAAAGACTCATCTAACCTAGACAAAGCTACTATATGGCTAACATGGCATGAAATTAGATCTATGCAAGTGTAGAATCAAAACAATGTCGGGACAGTGGGGAGGTTTATAACTTTGCTCTTATAAAGGAAGCTTGAATCAGAGGTGCTTAACAAGTTTGTGGAGGTCAATGGAGGCTAGGGATTGAACCTCTTGCTGTGGTAAAATTTCTAGACCCAAATTAGATCAAGACTGGATTTGGGTGTTGATCAATGTCTAGGGTAGAGGCTCTCTGTGAGGGGGCTTTAATGGGGCTTCTACTTCTCTCACTCTGGTGAAGGTTTGGGCAAGTTTAAATTAATTTTGGTTCAGTGTGGAGTTGTAGTGGAGAGTTTCCTATTTCCATCAGGGATTTAAGCTCTGAAATTGAGCTCCGACATAGGAAATTAGGGCAGGGAAGCGTTTAAGTTGCATTGATGAGGTCTCAAGGAGACTGTGGGAGCAATTGGGCAGGGTCTCCTTACAAAAATTTTAGCTCCCAAACTCTGGCCATGAAGAGGCCATTTTATAGCCATGGCTGGAGAAGGGAGCTCAGGGTCTGGCTTTGGGTGCAAAACCTTGTTGAGGTGGAGAGCTAAGCGGCGCAATTGGCCAATGGGTGTGGCACAACTCAGATGGGTCAATTGGGTGAGGATTTAAGTGTGGTGGCTCTCGATTTTAAGGTGCTCCAGTGACTAGGCTGGATGGCAATGGTACGGGAGCTATTTAGGTGGATCAGGGACCTAAGAGGAATCAGTCACAACAATTAATTTGGGCTGGTGATTGGTTTTGGCAAAGATATTTTTGGCTTAAGCAGTTTAGGAAATAAATCCCTTTATTTAGGGGACATTTGGTCCATGGCTCATCTAGGGTGATTTGTTCCATGGCTCATCTAGGGTGGGCTAAGTGGGTCTAGCTTGGTTAATAGGACCCAAAAGTTGGCTGTAGAAGTCTTACCTTAGTCAATTTGACATGGCTAGGTCAATTTTGGTGCATGAGTTGAATGTGGAACTAAATGGCCAAACGTTGGGTTTGGGTTAGCCTATCCATGACTTTGAGCCCAATCAATTTATCAACATTATGTAGATGATTGTAATGAATATTTTGGTGAAGAGTTGAAATGGTTTTGAGTTCGATTGGGGGTTCAATTTGAAGTATTTTGGGATTTTTGTCAATTTGGGCATGTTGGACTAGACTTGGGTCTAGTTTGGGCTAGGTCTAAATTGATTGTTGCAAATGGTCTATAGGAACATAATGAAGAGTTTTAAGAATAAATTTGGTGTCAATTTTGGGGCTAGGGTAATCAATTTGGTGGAATTTGGAGGTATGGCCGATTTAGGAGAAATTTGGGAATTTTTGGACTTGAGTTAAAATTGAATGCAATTGAGGCTTCACCAAGCACAATTGAAGGACAAGTTTGATTTGTAGTATTGTAATGAAGAGTTTTCAACATAAATTGTGGTAAATTGAGTAGACTATGAGGTTCAATTTGGTGGGATTAAGTCATATGGCTAAAATTGGGGGCTTGGCTTATATCAAAATTTGGCTCAAAGCACGGGCCAATTAGGATTAGATTTGGTTTAGGTTGGTCATATGAAAGGTTAATTCGTGCTTAGAATTTAAATTGAGGGAAATTTGGGCCAAATTGGTGGACATTTGAGGTGAATTTGAGAAAGTTGGGCCTTTAAAGACAATTTGGGGGTTTTGGTCAAAATGGTCAAATTAGGTTCAATTGGAGGGTCCAAATTGGTTTTAAAAACATTTGGAGTGATTTTGGAGGTTTTGGGAAAGTTTGGGGTGCCAAGGGTATTTTTGTAATTTTTGTAATTTTGGAGGTATTTTCGTAAATTTGGTTTTTTTTGGTGGTTTTGGGTAATTTGGGTATCTTCAAATTGTCTGAAATGATTTTTGAATAAATTTGGATATTTTGGGTGAATTTGTGAATTTTGGAAATTTTGGCCAAATTCAGGGCTCCAAGGGCATTTGGGTAATTTGGGGGATTTTGGGGCAAAAGGTCAAGTTGGATATTTTTGGTAGAATTGGGGTGCCAACCACCCTATATGAGCTATGGACCAATGGAAGCCCCATTTTGGTCCTATATGTACTGGTCCTAGCTAAACCCCAGCCTGAGCCAGTGGGTTTAGGGGACCATCTACATGAGTTTCCTAAAAGATCAAGGGATCAAAGTTAACAATTTTGGGTTTAGGGTAGTGAGTGATTGTGGGTGAGAGTGAACTAGCTCCAGACCAACATTCAGGGTCAACCCTAAGGTCAGGAAGTCCTAGGGGACTCTCCTTGAGCTCCCTTACAGTGACCCCACCTACTGAGTGCTAGAGGTTATGACCAATATGTAGAATTTCAAGTTGAGCAAAGGGGAGTTTAGAATTTCTAATGATGAGGGTTACTTTTCTAGTTCTATAAGAATAGTCAATAGGAAAGTCTTATGGCTAGACCCTAGGCTACTAAAGAGGAAAATCTAAACCCAACTAAAAGTGAGGTCAACATATCCTTATTGAAAGATCACATCATCCTCAACTTTGTGCTTGAGAAGAGTAAATTATCATTCTTTCTATCTTAAGCCCATCACTTAAGAATCATTTGATCATAGTTGATTTTCAAGTCATGAAGATTTGGAGAATTATGATTTTTTTGATGTTGTGCAAGGGTGGTTATTGAGTTTCTACCTTTTAATCCCATTTTATTTCAATCATCCAAACATGTTTATTAAGATCAAAATTACTCATTTTCTCTTAGTTAATCCTAAATTTTGATTAAGTCGCCAAAATCTAGAATGATTATTTTGCCCTTTGGAGCTTCACTTCATAACTCATGAAACATAACCCAAATGACTTTGAGCATTTAGAGTGTCATGTCCATGAGGTAATTGCAATATTAGAGGAGAATATGGGTGCTTCTCAAAATTTAATTCAATTTAATTTTTATTTAAATTCAGAAAATAGGATTTTCAAAAATCGATTTATTTAACATTCCAAAATAAAGTATTTATTATGAGAAAAATATTAGAGGCTTCTTTAGATCAGAGAAACACTTAAAAAAAATTTCATGATTTTTTCAATTAAAGTATTATTATTATTATTATTTTATTATTAACAAGATTCAATGATTTAATTAAATAGAAAATATTGTCTTAATTACCAAAATTATTTTTTATATTTCTATTAGACTTTTCTAAGGTTAAAAAACTCAAAGAATCAAATTTTTTATTTTTATAATTTTTTATTTTTTTATTATAATTATTTTAATGGGAAAATAAGGAAAATTCACTTTTAAGCATTTAAGATTTATTTTTAAGAAAAATTAGGAAAACTATTTTAATGATTCCAATTTGATCAGAAAAAAATTAGGCATACGTTGAAATATTTTGATATTTTGAAATTTTTAATTATTTTTAATTATTTTTAAACTCAAAATAAGGCTAAAAAATTAAGTATTTTCTAAACAATATTTTTTATTTTTCCTAAATACCTCTAATCACAAGGAACTCAGAAAATAACTTTTCATAATTTTCTCAAGTGTATTAATTTAATATAGTTATTTTTGTAGAAAAATAGAAGGTTTCTCAGAAAATCAACTTTAACAATCAAACCTAATCAAATAATATTCAAATTTTTACAGTAGATAAACATGACTTTTATGAACAATTTGAGATTAATTTTGTCAATTTTTTATAAGTATATAATTTACATAAATGAACACAAGATATTTACATTTAACTAAATATAGAAATTTTAACTAAATATAGAAATTTACAAATATAGAAATTTACAAGATAATTCAAGATATCATGAAACTTGTCGTAGACCTCTCTGACCACAGGAAACCTTCTAAAATTATTCCCATAATTTTCCAAAATATTTTTTGATTTATATAATTAAAATAGCCAAAATGGTCACCCTAGATTGAAAATTAGGTTTAGAAGCATAGAGAAGCGCTTTGATCTTGGGAAAAGTAGAGAAAATAGTCTCTATCCTCTGTGATGAGGAATAAGCCTTAAAATTTTCAAGCTATGGTGAAAAATTTTTAGTCATGGAGAGTTAAAATGCCAATCAGGGTATTTAATTAATTAAAAATCATATACTTAACAAATAGTTTTTATTTCTAGCCCACATTATTCTCCTCTGTTCAATGAGCAAGTGGGTGTTTTTATTTTGTTTTTATGATTTTTTTTTATGCAAAGTTATGAATTTTCAAAGATCTGTTATTTATTTAAATCAAGAAAATCCTAATTTTCTATTCATCCCAGTCATGCGCCACGTCATCCTCGTCCTCCTCGAAATGCCCCACATTGCCTCTTGGCTCGGCGCCGCTAGCTGACTTGGTAGTCACGCGTCCCGCTATTCATTCATGGAGACTTCGTCTGGCTCAATCTCGT
>NW_018221049.1:0-1594 GCF_001263595.1 Phalaenopsis equestris
TGTCGATTAAAATCATGTTTTATCTAGCAACTACTTTCAAATGAAGTATTAAATGTAAAGATAGTAACTATAACTAAATTCAAATATTAATTTTAAAGATAACCCTTTTTGGAGTAATTGGTTTGGAGAACTTTGAGATGTTAAAACTACTATTATTATGTAATGAATTGGATAATGTAAAGGAATAAGATGCATTAAATATTGTATGTGCCAAATAGGAGCAATCCTATTACCCTTTTTGGTCCAGGCATAAAGAACATTGACTAATCCTACGCTTATTTACTGAATCTGCGGCTCTGCTGGGAGGATCCCGACTCTCACTTTGGAGCTCCCACATTCCCCTCGCCTGAGGGCTAACAGCTCCGCTTCAGTACTAAAACAATAGGACTGAATTGGGGATTTTAGTCTGTCACCCTAAAATCTCCAATTCTACGCCCATCAAAGTATATTTCCCTATTTATTTGCATTCAACTCCCATGAACTTAACCATCCATGGAATCTGAATGTGTTTCTACTTTGTTGAGAATTACACAGCCCTCTCGGGTCTTAATGCAATTACTACAAATTTTAACGCTACAACAGGCCTTTATTGTAATGTAAATAAAGTGCAAGTAAAAATCATCACATTGATAATTAAATATGCTTCTAACATGCATCACAAAATCCTAAACATGAATTCTACTCATTACAAAATAAAAGTAGAATAAAAACTATCGCATAATCTTCTCATGCCACTATTTCCAGACAAGAAGAGAGAGTAAGAGAAGCCCATCACAAAGCACGAAGAAAACACAACGAAAAACTTCATTTCATCAAAGAAAATCCACTAGATAAGTGTTTAAAAAACCATAAGATAATGAAGAACACAATCCATAAGATAAAAAACCATAAGATAATGAAGAACACAATGCCTAGCTTTTTCCCTTGAAATAAAGAAGAAAATATCTCCCACAAAGTCTCCCGCCGATCCATGCAATGTTAGAACATCTCCTTATAAATTCTCTCAAAATCTCCTCTCCAATCTCTCCAAAAGGGTAGAAATCTACATTTCTACTCCTATTCTAAAAACCCTAAACTTTCTCCACACTTTTCCTAACATTCCTCTCACATAAATCCCCCTTTTCTAACCTAAATTCATTCTTTTAAAGTGTAGGGACGAAGTATGAAGAGTTGCTACAAGCACCCTTCCAAAAAGCATCCAAATATATTGAATTTCAGCCCATAACCGTCCCGGGCGCTGTCGGCGAGCTTTTCTGTCGTTTTTCCATCTTCTTGGGTAAATATCGCCGTACGGCGCTCGGCCCCATTTTGGCGCCGTCAGCGGGCAGACTGCGCAGCTCCACCGTTTTGCTCCGTTTGGCTCTGTTTTAGCTCTCATTCGCCCCATTTCAGTTGCGTTGCGTTCCTAACAGATAGCCCTACAAAATAAGCTTGAAAACAGCTTTCCTTTAAAGTGTAATCTTATTCAAAAATATTCAAGAAGTGTAAATGAGATTAAGCATCCAAAGACTTATCAAAAGGTGACAGGGCAAAATATCATTTCTTGCTCGTTTTTGCTCCAAATTGCACCGTTTTTGCATCTTTTTGCTCCAAT
>NW_018221049.1:1897-6716 GCF_001263595.1 Phalaenopsis equestris
GGCTATGGTTTAGCTAAGACCACTACATAGAGGACCCAAAATGGTGTTTTCATTGGTCCATGGCTTATTGATGGTAGTTGGCACTCCAACTCTACCAAGATACCCAACCTACTCTTTTGCCCCTGAGCACCCCAAATTACCTAAACATCCTTGAAAACCCAAACTTTGCCAAAATGCCCAAGTTTACCCAAAATACCAAAATTTTATCAAAATTGATTTCAAACCTCTTTTGTAAACCTCCAAATTATCCAAAATTACCCAAAATCTCCAAAGATGGCCAAATTACCAAAATACCCCTCCATAGCCCAAAATCCCAAAAATTCCAAAAAATTCCGAAAAAATCTCAATAAATTTCAAATATTCCCAATTTAATTTATCTCAACTACCACATGACCCAATTTGGCCAATTTGACCAACTTCAACCAAAATCCCCAAATTTGCCTTTATAGACCCAAATTTCCCCAAATCCAACACAAATGTCCATCAATTGATCTCAATTGACCCCAATTTCAATACTAAACTCAAATTCACTTTTAATATCACCAAAATAAACCAAGTTGAAGCTTAATTGGTCCATGATTTGAGCCCAATTTTGATTTAGGTCAAAACCCCAATTTTGACTATATGACCTAATCTTACCAAAGTTAACCTATAGCCTAGTCAATTGGACCTGAATAATGTTGAAAAATCTTCATAAAATTCCTACACATCAAAATCAACTATCAATTGGCCTTGGTGAAGCCTCAAATCCATTTGATTTTGGCCTAAATCCAAAATTCCCAAATTTAGCCCCAAATTGGCTAAGTCCCCAAATTTCACCCAATTGATATCCTTAACCTCCTAATTGGCATCCAATTCATGTTGAAAACTCTTTATGAGGTCCCTATTGACCATTTACAATACTCAATTTTGACTTAGCCCAAGGCTAACCCAAGATAGACCCAAGTCTAGCCCAACATGACCAAATTGATTAAAGTTCAAATTTCTCTCAAATTGATCCTTCAATTGAGCTCAAAACCACTTGTATTATTCACCAAAGTTGTTTCTTATGATCAAATACACCAAATAAAACAATTAATTGGGCTAAATTACATGCCTAGCCTAGACCAAACTCAAGACTTGGTCATTTGCACCCATTTGGACCCATGCACTAAATGTGACCTAACCACCCTAAAGTCACCAAATTAACTCCACCCCAGCCATGACTTAGTGACCAGTCCAAACACTATGAAACCACCTAAATCATGTCATGGACCAAAGGTCCCCAAAATTAAGGGATATTATTTCCAAAAATGCATGAGCTTAAGATATCCTTACCAAAATTAGGTATTATTGCACTAAATTGCTATGACATATTCCACTAGGTTCCTTGAGCTCCTAGCCACCTCCCCCTGGTAGACCAACCAGCCTAGTGGCCGAAAAGCTCAAAACTGAAAGCCACCCCCATGGCACCTCACCCAAATCAAACCTAGAGGCCAGCTCATCCAAATCAAATTGAAGAGCTCATATGCCCTCAACCTAAGCACCACAATGCACCCAAACTTGTGCCCTGAGAGCCACCCTATGACCATTTTTATAAAAACTCACCTCCACAGCCATGGGAGGTGTGCTAAATTTTTTCTCAAAGAGAACCTCCCAAATAACTTACAGAGCTTCCTTGAGATCTCCACAGCCCATTCCAATCACTACTGCCTTAATTCCCCCTGTATAACCCTAATTTTGAGCTAAAAAATTAGTGCAGAAATAAAGATCTCTCAAAACTCCACCAAACTTCAATTGCTTGTGTCCACACCTTTGCAAGAGCAAGAGAAGACAAAGCCCCATCAAATTACCCTCTGAAATAGCCTCCAACATAGCTCTAGACCAACACCTGAAATCGAGCTTGGTCGAATTCATACCTAGGCCTTACACCACAGCAAGAGGCTTAATCCCTAGCCTCCTTGGACCCCAACGAAGGTGTAGAGAACCTTTGATTGAAGCCTCCCTTCTTAGAGCCAAGGTATAAAACTTCTCCTTTTCCCGAGACTATTTTGATTCTCCATTTACTTGGGCTTGATTTCATGACACATTAACCATATGGATGTGTTCGTCCCACTAAGACGAGCATTTTAAAAAAAATTTCACTTAATTTTGTTCAGAAATGATAGAGATCATAAGCCTTGAAGGTGGACGGCTCTCGGCTTAAGCCATTGGGGACGATGACCATGCGCCGTCCGATCGCGCGTGTATTAAATGGATGACCAAGATGAAGCCGGACAACGCTTATTTACATAAACAACGGGACGCGTGGCTGCTGGCATGGACTGTGGCGTCAAATAAGAGCGTGCCGCGTGGAGTTTCGGAGCTGCCTAGGATCTAAACGGTGCTGCATGGATAAGTAGAAAATAGGACTTTTTTCTATTAATTTAAACTCCCTCCCTAAACTTTAAAAATCCATAACTTTATGTAGAAAAATCACAAAAATAAAATTAAAATACTCTCATGCTCAGTGAATAGAGGAAAATAATGTGGAATAAACTTCAAGTCCATTTTGTGCATAAAGTATTTTTAATTAATTAAACATTGGTTGGGATCATTGGATTCTCCAGGTAAATTGATAAATCACCTTGGCTTGAAATTTTGGCATGTTGTAGCCTCTATCAAGAGAAACGTTCTCTAATTTTTCCAAAGTCAGAGAAGGTTTCTATACAGAGATCCATATTTTTCAAATCCTTGCACATTATTTCCTTAAAAATAATCATGGAAATTAGCATATTGATTAGAAAAAACTAAGAAAATTTTGGAAGGTCCACCATGACTAGAGAAACTTTTGGAAATAATTTTATTGGTCAAGTCATTTAAAATGCACTTAAATTTTACAAACAATAAATCAATAAAATAATTAATTTTAGAAAACATAAATATTTAAATGACTCGATTTTTAATCTTCACTGTGGTTTGTGATCCAGAGAACTCACTATAAAAATTTCAAAATATTTTGAGTTCATTTGATAACTTAAGTTGATTTTTAAAGATAAATATCACTTTTGACACTTAAATGATTTTTTAAAAATTCAAATATAACTCAAAAAATTATGAAACTTAGTTTTTTGAGTTCTCTGTGATCAAGGATGATTTATGAAAATAAAATAATATTTAGAATAAAAACTTGATTTTTAGCTTATTTTAAATATTTAAAAATTGATAAAAAACACAAAAATAACAAAATTCATGGAAATGTTCTGAATTGCTTTCCAATCACTAAAAAATAATTAGAATATTTTTCCTGATTTTCTAAATAAAAATAGTGAATTTCAAAGCTTAAAAATAATTTTTAAAGGCTAAAAATGAGTTTTTTCAACTCGGTTCTCTAACCTTAGAGAGATTTTTCAAAGACACAAAACTTAATTTTCATCATTTAAAATATTTTTTTTTATTAAATAACCCAGAATTTAAAATAATTCTGATAAATCACAGCAAATTCAAAAAATCATGAAATTTGGTCCAAAGACTTCTCTAGTCTAGGTCTACCTCCAATAAAAATTTCAAAGAATTAGAATTTACCTTGGTCAACTTAGGAATTTTCTTTGAGAAATCCTATTTTTGCATGAAAATAATTACATAAAATAAATTAAATTTTTAAAAATCACATTTTCTCCTCAGATGTCTTAATTGACCCATGAATGAGGTAGGATAAAAATTTCAAAGACATTTGAATTGAATTTGACAAATTATAAAGTGTTTGAGCCTTAGGGGCAAATGTGTAATTTTGGAAATTTAGCTTTAATTAACATTTAGGCTTAAGTCAAGGAGGGAAATGGGCAACCTCTAATCTTAATCAATTTATTTGATGTTTAGAACACAAGGGGTTAATTGGTAGTAACCAATCTCACTTTCTTAATTAAATTAATAATTTTCTAAATTATTAAAAATTGGAAGTTTATTAAAATTAAATGATCCTGGACTTAGGGGTATGACTTTTGAAGTTAATAATTAATCAATTTAATACCCCTATTTTGATTTGCAAATAAAAATTCAAATTATGAATCATGACCACTTAAAGCATAACCTTTTCAAAACTAATTAAGACACTTACCGAGGTCTTAAGGGCTTAGTGGTGGCTTAGGCCAAATCAAAATTGACTAAATGAGGACTAGACAAATAAACATTACATAATCAAACATCCTTGAAACACCACTAAGCCTAAATAAAAAATTGGCTAAGTGTTCAGATTACACCAACTTGCCCTTTAAGGAAATTCACTCACATAATTTTCAAAATAAATGATAAATGATAATTACCCCTTTCTTAAGGATAATTAAGATATCAATGTTCATTGAGCATTAGAAGTATTCACAGGATGAACCATTAAGCAACATAATAAGTTTAAATGGACTCAAGGCTTTTCACGAGTTGGTGAGAGGGAGGCATGGACCTGCTTCCTCCTCCTAACTTGTTGGATACCTCAGAGGTTTATTAAACTTAATATACTTTGCTCAATGAAATCATCCTTAATTAAACTTTTAAGGACTCACCAAAATACAACATAGAGTTAGGAAAACCAGCAAAACTTTACTTTTCCTGCTCTTTATAAATGCCCTCAACATGCATTTTAAGTTTCAGGTGGTGGAACGAGAAGACTCGCCAGGCGATAAGACTCGCCAGGTACGCTTTTATAATTTATAATACCATCTTTCTTGTGCCTTTTCCTTACGTGCTTCTCTTTATTCTTACGTTGATTCTTTTTTATACTTGTATGTATGAAAAAAACATAAAATTGCATGTTAACCAAAACCAAAACTAAAATCAACCAAGATAAAATCCACCGCCACAACATTCA
>NW_018221049.1:6879-17815 GCF_001263595.1 Phalaenopsis equestris
TATATATATTTATATATATATATATATACATATATATATATATAATTAAGACATCTATCAAAAGTCTTAAGGACTTAGTAGTGACTTAAGCTAAATCAAATTTGGTTAAATGAGAATTAGAAAAGTGAACATAATGAAAAATTGAACATCTTTAAGAACACTACAAGCCCAAATTAAAAAGTTGGCAAAGTGTCTCATCACGGCAACGAGCTTGGAGCTAGCATGATGGGCAGCACGGCCATCTTCAACAGCAAAACATGTCTTCCCCAGCTAAACTATTTCCTTCCTTAGAATGAACAACAAAGCCATATGAATTTGAGATTGCTTGCTTATGCAACATAAATTCTCACATCATCTTTAAGCCTTTGTACAACTCTACTGTACAATATAAGCCCTATCTCGTCTTAGGATTCCGAGGTTTCGTCCATCACGACCTAAACCCTCACATCTTCTAAGTTATTTGTGCGATCATTTTACACAAATATAAGCCCTAACAAATTAAATTGGCAGGATGAAACTCTCAAATAAATTTATCCTCAAAACCCTCTAAATTAAACCAAACATTAGGATTGCTTGGGAAGTCATCGGGGTTCTCCTCTAGGATCCATGACATCACTAGTTCTTCCTCCTTTGGATTCTACAATAAAATGTTCCAAATTTGAACCAATCCCCTTTCACACCTCTACGTCCGATTTCATTGAAAAGTCCTACCCTTTGAAATTCCTTGAAGATAATATTTCCTGATTTTTACCGAGAGTCTTCTTTAGTGACTTTGGTCATTTAAGATGTAATTAATTATAGGGGCTTGCCCTTGTAGGAAGCATGTCCGAACCCAACCTAATATAAACCCCATTTAATCCTTCATATTAAATAGGGGAACTTGTTGGTAAATACAAAGGTTTTATAGACCAAATGAACGTCATACTTTCCTTAGTTTATTTGATCGAGCCTCATCCTCAAGTCTTTTGTTTATCCTTTGAGATAGATACAAGATTTGAGGTACAGTTCTCTTTCGTTTTAAACTGTGAAAAAATGGGGTCAGTTTGATTTCATACTTCACCGTCCTTCCGAAGTGAGCGGCGGGATTTCAATTTCGGCGACCGACAGCTTCTTACGGGCAACTCCCCACAAACCCCCGAAATAGTGCTGACAAAAAGAATCCCCATTAAAAAGAATTTCTAACTGTTTAGGTGGAGTGTTACCAACAAAAAATTTAGAAGAAGAAGCCCCAAACTGAGCAACCCAATCAGCGGGTTTATTGCCTTCGAGATAAATAAACTTCCGAACAATCGAGACATTTGAAGTTAGACGTCTTATGTGATTAATATAGTAAACCATGTTTGATGTAACCGAAATAGTATTAGTCAACATATCAAAATGATCTTTGAGTCAGTCTCAATCTCAATATGTTACCAATTCAAGAAAGCTGCTATTGAAACAACCATTCAAATGGCATGGATTTCAGCCTCCAAACGGTAATTTGAAGCACAAGGAGACCCGAAATACATGAAACACCTTTCCAAATGATTTCTAGCAACCCCACGAAATCTGGCTTGGCAATGTTTCCAACTACCATTAGTATTGGTTTTAATCCAACCCCTTGGAGGAGGGAACCAAAACACAAGGTTTAGGAGGCGAACAACCCTCACCCAAACTTGGAAGTTGCACCCAGGTGACTAAATATAGGAAACACCTAAATAAAAACTTTCATTCATACCACCCAAACTATGAATGTGCTTTATATAAGAAAGTATATTTGAAAACACTGTATAACATCCAACTTTTTAGTTTAGATATTTGATGTCGTTGGTAGCCATCCATAAGAACCAGCAGATGATATAAGGATAAATTTGATAAAAATGATTACGTTTTCAATCCGGGTTACACATACAAGTGGAAGAAAATAGATCATGGGCAGGAGTCAAAGTAGTGCCAAACCACCTTCCCCCTAAACTCCAGATCTTTAAAGATAAAAGGGAAGTGAAGAAAATATGCTCCATCATTTCCTCGTGAGAATTACAGAAATGACACCACGAAGCCAACCTCAATCCCTTAAGTTTAAGTATATCATCACAAGAGAGAAAGTGATCGAAACTCCTCCAAGCTAAAAAGGACATAAAAGTCGTGATTGCGTGGTTCCAAATGCTATCCCCCAAAGAAATATTCTGAAAATGATGCACATAGTTATAAATAGCTTTAGATATAGGCCCCCTCGTATTAAGTTTCACCATGGGACAATCAGGTTTCTGCTGATCAAAAGCAATAGTGAAAATAAAATTAGCATTATCTTGCCCCACCAAACTAGTGAGAAGAGGAATGTTCCAAGACTCATCCACCTAAGCGTCAAAAACTGTAAGATCCAAATTTTCATGCTCCCTAGGGCTAATAGGAATATGGGCCGAAGTGTCATGCCAGAAAGAAACTTTACCATCCCCCAACTCCCAAAAGATAAGATTCTTTGCCCATTCTCTAATTTGAAGAAGTTTTTCCCACATTCTCGAGTCACTTTTCCTCCACATAACTGAGGTAGGAGAATGATTTTTACATTATTTACCATGTAGATAAGAAGCCCATAATGAGTCCCCTCTACAAAAGTTGAGCCAATGTTTAAACAAGTTGATCTCTGCAATATGATGAAGTTGTTTGAAACCCAAACCACCTGCATTGGTTGGTTTGCAAACTTTCTTCCAAGAACACCATTTCTTACTCGAATGTGCACCAGCCCATAAAAAATACTGAAGCTCCGTTCAAGAATCTCTTGAGTATTTCTCTTAATATTTAGAACTTGTAAGGCATACAACAACATGCTGTGAATAATGCTCCTAAGAATTGTAATACGACCACCCAGAGATAAATGATTATTCTTCCAATAAACCATCTTTTTCCTAATTTTCTCCACAACCTCATCTAATTGTGACTGTCTTGTCCTGCCTTTAAGTAATTTTACCCTCAAATATTTGATAGGAAAGTCCGTAGTAGAAAACCCCGTATAACATGCTGCCCAATTAGAAATACTCCAATTCACAACTTTTTCAAAATACATATGACATTTTTTTATGCTAAACTGAAGGCCTGAGATAGATTGAAAATCCTTCGAAAGTTAATTCTATGCTTTGATAGAATTTTTTGTAGCGTTAGAGAACAAAACAACATCATCGGCATATGCTAAGTGAGAAATCAAGACCTTGGAATTATTATGAAACTGAAGATTGCCCACTTGGTGAAACTTAAGGTTGATTAATTTGAAAAAATAATCAAATACAAGAATAAATATGGTCGGCAAAAGTGGGTTGCCTTGCTTTATTCCACATCCAGTATTAAAGAAGCCATGAATCTTACCATTAATAAGGATATTATAATGATTAGAAATAAGCCAATTATAAATAATCTTATGGAAATAGGGGGAGAATCCCTAGCTTTAAGCACATCCATAATGAAGTTCCAACTAATAGAATCGTAAGCCTTTTGAATATCAAGTTTGGTGATCATGTTGCCACCACGATATTTTTTGTCAATATCAACGAGCAATTCTTGAGAAAGTAATATGTTATCCATAACTCCACGGACTTTGATAAATGCAGATTGGTTCTAGGAGATTAGAAAATTTAAATGAGGTTGGAGACGTTTGACAACAATTTTACTTATAGCCTTAGAAATAACCGAAGTAAGAGAAATGGAACGGAAATGCTCCTAACTTATTTTATGCGTAGATTTGAGAATAAGAATCATCGTAGAAGAAGAGAAAGATTTCCATGGAGTTCACCTTTCAAAAAACTTTGAATGGCTAAAACCACGTCATTTTGAACTATATCCCAAGATTTGAGGTAAAAATCAGAAGCAAAACCATCTGGACCTAGGGCTCTATTACAATTAATATTTGAAATAGCCTCAAAAATCTCTTCAATAGAAGGAATATCACAAAGTTGTAGCCTTTCAGTATATTCACAAACCACATCAAAAAGGCCGTTATCAATGACACCATCATTCTAGTGAGAGCTAAACAACTTTTGAAAATAGTCTACAACGCTTTCTGCTAAAGCCCCATTTCCCGCGATCCAATTACCACTATCGTCTTTAATAAGAATAATATTATTATTAGCCCGATGTTGTTTAATACTAGCATGAAAGTATTTTGTATTTCGATCTCCTTATGTAAAATGAACCTCCCTTGCCTTTTGTTGCAAAAGTTCCTCCTCGACATGAGAGGCAATCAAAAGTTCAAAGTGAGCATCCTGTAGGCTAAAAACAAGATCCTCAGAAGATTCATCCAAATTCTATAAAAAGAGTACCTTTTGTTCTGCCCTAGTGACTCCAGCATGGACATCACTGAATACACCCCAATTCCAAGTTCTTAAAGCAGAAGTAACCTGCTTATCTAATTTCCAACGGCGGAACCAAGAATTAACCACATCAGATACATTCCAATTATCAATAGCCAATCTAAGAAAATCATCATGTTTCGAACAAACATTTAAATACTAAAAAATATATTTAGAATCTTTTTTTATAAAAATCAAAAGAAAGAAGAAGGGGTTTATGATCCAACCCCGAGCTATAGAGATGTTGAATCTGAGAAAAGCCAAAAAAAGAGAACCATGCTTGGTTGGCAAAGCATCTATCAATGCGTTCAAAGACCTTACCTCTCTTCTAAGTATATTTGGAGCCTACAAACATCATATTCTACAAGCCTGCATTCACCTAATTTTTGAAAATATATTTTTATATTTTTTTAAATGAAACTTCGCAGACCTCATATATTATGCGATTTAAACAACTGAGCACAATATTACATGCAATACTTCATCTCAAAAGATGACTACATCACTCGATAATAATCTCAATTATTCAAACTAAGAAATTTATGATATTTATTTGGTCTACAAATTTTAAACAAATCATTCTCCTACCTAATAGAAAGATTATTTGGGTTACTGACTCTATTATAAATACAAGCCCTTATAGTTAATTGCCTCGTAAGTGGACGAAGTCACTTAAGAAAACTCTCGATTAAGATTGGGTTTCATCTTCAAGAATACAAAGTTTAGTATACGTGATATTTAGAAAGAAATTCAAGAAGAAAGGGCCCAACATAGAATAGTAATGTTTTTTTTGGAATCCAAAGGAGCAAATGGTACGAGATGT
The DNA here is from genome assembly GCF_001263595.1 of Phalaenopsis equestris. Lineage (NCBI taxonomy): Eukaryota > Viridiplantae > Streptophyta > Magnoliopsida > Asparagales > Orchidaceae > Phalaenopsis > Phalaenopsis equestris. The sequence continues at coordinate 12,022 of NW_018221049.1, forward strand.
CACAGATCCTAAGGAGAAACTCAATGACTTACCAAACTATTCTACATTTTGGCTTTGCAATTTTTGAAGTGATGTTATTTTATATTTACTATTGTCATTTTATTTTAAATCCAGGACTTTCATTGTGTGGCATAAAATCAACCCAAATAGCCTAAGAGGATAAGAGGTTTTACATCGTTCTAAATAAACAACCTCAGAATCATAAAAAGGGTTAGGGCTTATATCGCATGTCACATAATCAAGTGATCCTAAATAGTAGTGTGAGGATTTATGTCATGTGATACTCCTAAAATATATAGTATTTTTAGACATATTTTTATCCCTATTTTTGAGATATTGTGCTTTAATGGAAGGTATTTTTGTGTTCTTTTTCTCAGGTACAGGCAAAAAGGTGAAAAATGCTTAAAGGAGTGAAAAATGATCAAATTTGGAGTAAATAGGTGAAAAAAGTGCAAAAGTGTTTTTGCGCCTAAGCGCCAGATCCGACGCTTACGCACCGATTAAACAGAGAAGGCTGCGCCTAAGCTCCAGAGGCCCCACGCTTAAGCGCCAATGGCAGTTATTAGATGAGTAAATTTGTTTTTTTGTACAAATTTTGAAGAGGTTTTGAGCCACCTATTGGCTTAATAGGTGGTTACAACCACCTTGGATGAAAATTATTACAAAAGGATGCATCTCTTGGGGAAATACATCAAATTAAGACACATTTTGAAGAGATAGCAAAGCACCTTTTAGAGAATTATAAAAGAAGAAAGACTGAGACTTTGAAAGGGGTCTTAAAAGTAATGGGAAAGTTTTGAAAGTTCTAAAATTGGGGAGTTAGTTGGAGAGATTTTCAGGCACCACAGATTTTCAAGCACCGCATATTTATCAATTTTATTTTAGTTTTATATTGAGAGTGTTGTAAAAGAGAAGAGAATCAAAGGAACTTCAAGAGTTTGGTGGAGGAAAGATAAGTTTTTATCTTTTGTTTTAGACTACCTTTGGTTTTAATTGAGACTTGTTGTTGGTTTGACAATGATTTCTACATTTAAACTAAAGTTTGGTTTTATTTTCTCCATAGATTTTGAGTAGTTTTCTTTATCTTTCTTCTTAAAATGGTAAGTAATTAAGTGTAGGATGGAAGTTGTGGAGAGTATTGATCTTTAAACTTGGAAGAAGTTGTGATGATTCAAATTCATGTACTTTATTTATTTCTTGATTTGGCCAATCCAGATGTTAAAATTTGTTGTGAGAACACTAAGAACCGGGCTAGTATTGTCAGAGTCAACAATTGGAATGAATCACATGAGGTTGTATTAATGAGAATATAGTTCATATGATTGAGTGTAAATAAATAGGGAAATATTCGAAATATTCATTAAATTGTGTAGAGTTAGAGGACATTAAAGTGACAGTTTAAAGCCCCAACAATAATTAAACTTTCCTTACTTTAAAAATGTCTTTTGTTAAATAATTGTCTTTTTAAAAATAGAAAGTTTTCCAAAATGTGCATATTACATATCTTCCCTGTGGGTTAGATATTCAGGTCTTAATAAAAAAGTCCTATATTACTTGATAACAATACGTATACTTGCGTAGTAACGTAATATATATAAATTAAAAATTAAATTCTTATTTTTCTTCAAGATAACATTTTTAGTTTTGTCGCAAAATAAGGAAATATAAGTGAAACGTATAATCAGAATTATTGTTGTACTGTTGCATATAAGAAGTCTCGAGATCAAGTTTTTGGTGCCGTTGTTGGGGAAGTGACGTGAAAATTATAAAGAATCTATTGATTTGAAAGCAAATTTCTACTTTTAAAAAGCCTTATTTAAACTTTAAGTTATTGTATTTTATTTTGTGTGTATTTAGTTTTATGTTTAGTTTTATTTTATTTTATGTTAGTGTATGTGTAGTTTAGGTTCTGAAGGACTAGTGCCCTACGATTCTGAATTAGAGAGAATTTTTAGAAAAATAAAAAAACTAAAAAAATTACATAAATGGCAAACCAAAATGATATATAGAAATGGCAAACTAAAATAATCAAAATGTTGAAATTCAACAAGAGTTTAGACTTTTAAGAGATTGTGCCAACCCTATTATAGATGAACTTCATTGTAGTATTAAAAAACTACTATAGTGGCTAATTCAGTTGTGCTTAAACCTCCTATAATCCAAATGGTATCAAATAATTAGTCTGTGGGATCCCTAACTGAAGATCCACATTTACATCTTGCTAATTTTCTAGAATTGTGCGCTACGTTTAAATGCGATGGTGTATCAATTGATTCCATAAGAGTTAGGCTATTTTTTTTCACTTAGGGATAAAGCTAAGATGTGGTTGAATTTGTTAGCACCTTGATATATCAGAACTTGAGGTGATTTAGCACAAAAATTTCTTGTTAAATATTTTCTACCATAAAAAACTGCAAAGCTACCCTTATGCTTTACTTGAAGAAATGACTACCAATAATTTTCAATGGCCTTATGAGAGGGTAAATCCTAAGAAAGTAGCCAATATTCATGAAACTGATGCATTTTCCATACTATGCTAACAAATCAAGTTGCTGCAATTTCAAGGAAGTTGGACCAATTTGGAATGAATTGGTTTGGAATAAAATTTTCTCAACCAATTTCCATGATTGAAGAGAACTCATTAGGCCAAATGGTAGATTTTGAAGCATCATTAGATTGAAGCTTCATTAGAAACTTTGAATGTCATAAATAATAAGCAAAATAACCATATTCAAATTTTTATAACACAGGTTGGAAAAACCATCCCAACTTTAACAAGAAAAATAATTCGGGTGGTAATAATCAACAATGGGGGAACAACCAAGTAAACCCATTAGAAAGCTGAAACAATCAAGGGAATAGTAATAATAGATCTACTTATCCTCCATGTTTCAACAGTAATACACAATTTAAGGAGAAGAAGTTTTCTATAAAAGAAGTGGTGTTACAAATGGGAAATCAATTACAAAGTTAAGGAGCTAGAATTAGAAATATTGAGAATCAACTTGGGGAAATAACAATTTCATTAAGTAATAGATCCCAAGTAACACTTCCTAGTAATACTGAATGAAATCCAAAAGACCAGAATAAAGAGCAAGTAAAAGCCTTGGAAGGTAGGGTTCAAAAAGAAACTTAAGTAGAGGGAAGAAATTGAGAACCAAAAGAAGATGCTCCAAAAGATTTTGAGAGACCAATTTCTCCACTGAAAATTGATTTGGAAAAACCACCACCTCCATTTCCTCAGAGACTTCGTCAGCAGAAGTTGGATAAGCAATATTTAAAATTTCTAAAAATATTCTACAATTAATGTTCCATTTGCTGAAGCCTTAGAACAAATTTCAAGCTATGTAAAGTTTATGAAGGATATTCTCAATGGGAAAAAGAAGTTTGAAGATAGTGAGACTATTTCACTTAGTGAAGAGCGTAGTGCTATAATTCAGAAAAAGCTTCCTGAAAAGCTTAAAGATCCTGATAGCTTTACAAATCCATGCGCAATAGGAGATGTGCAATAGGAGATAAATTTTATGGCAAAGCTTTACGTGATTTAGGTGCAAGCATTAACCTTATGTCATTATCAATATTGAAAATATTGAGATTAGGAGAAATAACCCCTATTAATGTAACTCTGCATGTAACAGATCGTTCGATAACATACTCTAAAGGAGTTATAGAAGTTATCCTAATGAAAGTGGATCAGTTTTTCTTTCCTGTTGATTTCATTGTACTAGATATGGAGGAAGATAAAGAGATACCTATCATTTTAGGGGTAACTTTCCTAGCCACAGGAAGAGCAATAACAAATGTGCAGAAAGAGGAATTAACAATGCATATCAAAGATCAAATCGTTACTTTCAATATTTCAAGATCAATGAAATATCCTCCAAAAGCTAAAATGATGAATGTTATAGGATGGATGTTATAAGATATCTAAGTGAATGTCATTTCAAAACAACTTATGAAGAAAAATATGAAGAAAAATATTTGGAACAAGATCAAGAAGAGGAATTAGATCGATGTGAAGAACTTTTTAAGGAAGATTCAAATTATGTTCAAGAAAGTTTTGAAATTTTAAACACGATAGACAAAAATAAATCATTTTTTTCCATCAATTAAAAAACCTCCAGAACTTGAATTGAAGTTACTTCCTAAAGTACCATAATGCATTAATAACTACTAGACAAGTTACAGGGTGGCGAATATGCATTGATTATAGAAAAATAAATCTTGTCATTAGGAAAGATGGATTTTCATTACCCTTTCTAGATCAAATGCTGGACAGACTAACTGGGCATAATTATTTTTATTTTATGGATGGATATACTGGTTATCACCAAATATAAATATCTCCTGAGGATCAAGAGAAAACAACTTTTACCAGTCCTTATGGTACTTTTTCTTTTGGAAGAGTGCCCTTGGGTTTAGGTAATGCCCCTGCTACATTTCAAAGATGTATGATGACAAATGTTTTTTATTTAATTGAAAAAAGGATTGAAGTATTCATGGATAGAGATTGAAGTCTTTATGGATGACTTTTCAGTGTTTGGAACTTCATTTCACACATTTCTAGAACATTTATCTAAAGTTCTTAAGCGCTGTGAAGAAACATTAATCCTTAATTGGGAAAAATGTCAATTTATTGTAGCAGGAGGAATTGCATTAGCTCATCAAATATTAGAAAATGGTATGGAAGTAGATCCTTCTAAAATTCAAGTGATCATTAATTTACCTTATTCAACAAATGTAAGGTAAATTAGGAGTTTTTTAGGACATGCTGGATTCTACAGGTGATATATTAAAGATTTTTCAAAGATTACTAAGCCTTTATGCCATTTACTAGAGAAAGATGTAATTTTCAATTTTGATGAAGAATTCCTAAAAGCTTTTAATTTATTAAAAGAAAAATTAATCACTGCACCAATTATAGTTTCACCAAATTGGGGAAATCCTTTTGAATTAATGTGTCATGATAGTGATTATGCTATAAGTTGAAATATCATTAATTTTCATTATGTTTTAGGACAAATATATGATTAAATTTTCAAAGTAATTTACTATGCTAGTAAAACTCGTAATGAAACTTAAATCAATTATACAACAACTGAAAAAGAGTTATTAGCAATAGTATATGCTTTTGATAAATTTTGATCATATTTAATTGGAACCTAAATGTATAGTGCATACAAATCATTCTGCTATTAAGTACTTAATGAAAAAAAATGATGTTAAACCTATACTTATAAGATAGGTTCTTCTTTTGCAAGAATTTGACTTTAAAATAGAAGATTGAATGGGGACTGAAAATAAAATTGCTGATCATTTGTCCAGGATTGTGTTAGAAAAACCACTCTTTTTTAAAAAAGAAATTAATGAACTTTTTTCAGAAGAAAATTTGTTCACTATTAATGAGTGGCGTGTTCTGTGGTATGACGATATTGTAAACTTTATTGTTAGTGATATTATATCCTATGGAATGACATAAATAAAAGAGAAAATTTATTTATGAAGCTAAGACTTATTTTCCCTATTTTATATGCTAGAAGTTGAAATATTTGATGTTTGGGGATTAGATTTCATGGGACCATTTATACCATCTTTTGGAAATTTATATATTCTGTTAGCAGTGGACTATGTATCCAAATGGATAGAAGTTATTGCTTTACCTCGATTTGATGCTCAAAGTATTGCAAAATTTTTGAAAATGAACATATTTTATAGATTTGGGAGGCCAAGAGTTATCATTACTGATGGGGGAAGCCATTTCAGAAATACCATAATGGAGAAGTTATTAAAGAAA